>NC_080425.1:53192363-53492363 GCF_029873635.1 Malania oleifera
GGTTGTACCACTTTTGTTCATATTCATAGTCATAATCGAGGAAAACTTGAACCCCGAGCCACAAAATGTGTGTTTGCTGGTTATGCTCCCACTCAAAAGCAGTATAAATGTTTTGAACCCATTTCCAAAAAAATGTTTGTTACCATGGATGTTACATTCTTT
Source organism: Malania oleifera (assembly GCF_029873635.1). Lineage (NCBI taxonomy): Eukaryota > Viridiplantae > Streptophyta > Magnoliopsida > Santalales > Ximeniaceae > Malania > Malania oleifera. The sequence goes on from NC_080425.1 coordinate 53,192,526, forward strand.
GAATTACATCCCTATTTTACGCTTCATCTTCTGGGGGCAGGGGACCAAAACAAAAATTCGGCTGTGTTTCATGATTTTTCCAAGCTGAAGACTCGCGAAATAATCCTTCCCCAACTTTGATTATTCGACCTGAAAATCGAAGCTTTATTATTCCAGGAGAAAGTGAGTCGATTTTTAAGATACTGAAAAGGAAGTTCTTCCTACAGTGCCATCTCATGAGGTTCGTGATCCTATAATGACTAATAAAGGAGAAATAGAAAAAACCAGCACAGCGTTGGTACCATTTGACATTGTCTACTTGCGACAGAGGACAACTCGAAAGAAAGGGTCTTCCAATCCTTTACGCTGTCCAGAATACGTAAACTGTCTAGGTAATGTCCTCATCGAGCCTTTACCTCATGTTTAGTCCATTTCATCTTTGAGTTTTGAGTCCTTTAGTTCTAATCCCGAGTTTGGTTCCAATCTTGAGTTCGATGATTTTGAACTTCCCATGGCTGTCCGGAAGAGTGTGAGGTCTTGTACCCAACATCCATTGTCCCCATTTTTCGTGCTTTTACCTCGTATTTGTCTACTCACGATAGAGGAAAACTCAAAAGAAAAGGTCTTCCAATCCTTTACACTGTCCAGAATACGTAAACCATCCAGGTAATGTCCTCACCGAGCCTTTACCTCATATTCAGTCCATTTCATCTTCGAGTTCTGAGTCCTCTAGTTCTAATCCCGAGTTTGGTTCCAATCTTGAGTTCGATGATTCTGAACTTCCCATGGCTGTCCGGAAGAGTGTGAGGTCTTGCACCCAACATCCATTGTCCAATTGTTTGTCATATGAAAATCTCTCACCAGTTTTTTGTGCTTTTATCTCGCATTTGTCTTGTATGGTGATTCCTAATACTGTGTAGGATGCTTTGAAAGTTCCTGAGTAGAAGCAGGCTGTCTTCGAGGAGATGAAAGCTCTTGAAAAAAATGGCATGTGGGAGTTAGTTGATCTACCAAGAGGAAAGAAAACTGTAGGGTGCAAATGGGTGTTTACAGTCAAGTATAAATATGATGGTTCTCTAGAATTGTATAAAGCTCGATTGGTTGCCAAGGATTCACTTAGACCTATGTCATTGATTACTTGGAGACATTCGTCCCAGTTGCAGAGCTAAACTCTGTAAGAGTTCTTTCGTCACTTGCAGCTAATTGTGATTGGCCTCTTGAACAGTTGGACGTAAAAAATGCATTTCTCAATGGAGACCTGGAGGAAGAAGTGTACATGGACGCACCTCCAAATTTGGTGAAAAGTTTGGCACAAAGGCGTGTAAACTGAAAAAAGTTCTTATATGGGTTAAAATAGTCACCAAGTGCCTGGTCTGGGAAATTCACTCAGTTTGTTAAAATTCAGGGATATACTCAAGGGCAAGGTGATCATACGATGTTTATAAGACATTCATAGGATGGGAAGATAGCAATACTGATTGTGTATGTAGACGATACAATTCAAAGAGCTCATGTGTTTCCTTTTGGTACCCATTCCTCCTTGGGTCCCAAGGGGTTGGTTTTCTTTACAACCCATTCCATTTTTCTTTCTTTGCCTCTATTTCCTCTATAAGGGTAAAAATATCTTATGTGACCATTTCTTTCCCAATATGAACAAATTTTGTTTTCATGTAAGGGTCTTGACTTATATGCATTATTTTTGCTTGTTTGAGGCATACCCATGTGGCTTATAAGGGGTTTCAAATTCTTTTTGGAGAAGTTGTTCCTTTTAGCTCCTAAGATATTATTTGAATCTTCTTTACCTCTTATGAGTTTGCCATGATCTTCATTTTTCTTTTTCAAGATAGCATTTCTTTCAAGACATTTTCAATTTGATTTTTCAAATCTTTTACCTCAATTTGAAAAGATCCGTGGTCTTTTTGAGTTTTTTCAAAAAGCTCCTCATTTTCCTTTTTAAGAGAAGTATTTTCCTTTTTTAAGATGGAATGAAGGCAAGATTCTTTTCCTTTTCATTTTGACAATTTATCTTTCAAGCCTTTGATTTTGACTTCTAATGTTTCATTTTCTTCTTTTAACGAGGATTCCTTAAGTTTAACCATAGCAAGCTCTTTCTCAACATTTTTGTTCTTTCTTTTTGCTAAGACTAATTCATTATACAATTTAGCACAACTATCTGCTAGTTTATCATAAGGAGTATCATCATCATCTTCTAAGCTTGTTCCTTCTTCTTCTTGTTCGTTGGCCATGAAGCATTGATGTGCTTCTTTGTCATTTTTGCTTATTTCTTCATTCCTAAAGTTTTGTTTACCTACAAGGAATTTTCTTATGTCACTTATGAGTGATTCCATGACATTCTTATTATTTTCATCATTTTCTAGAATTTCTTTGGAATTTGGGCTAGATGATTTAAAAGCAAGACATTTATCCTTCCTAGGTTTTTTAGGATCCAAAGTCGTATCTTTCTTAAGTTCATATGTCATAAGTGACCCAATAAGTTCATCAAGTGTGACTTTGGTTAGATCCTTTGCCTCCTCAATGGCGGTGGGTTTGGCATGCCATGACTTGGGTAAAGATCGGAGAACTTTTTGAACATTATCCTCTATAGAAAATGTTCTACCGAGTGCTTTCAAACCATTTTTTGTGTTTGAATCGTGTAAACATGGAAGCAATTGATTCATCCTCTTCCATTTTGAACATTTCATATTTTTTAACTAACATATAAATTTTAGACTTGATACAGGAAATTTTTTGTTTTGAAATTGAGTTGTACTAACCTTGATTTGGCATAAGTCAAATCCTCCATTTGTTTCGGTTCATCTTCTTTATTTTTGAATTCGTAGTTTCCCTTGGTGATCACTCTCCACATTTTGAAATCGTAAGATAGTATGTAAATCGTCATACGGTTTTTCCACGTCGGGTAGTTGCCCTCGTTGAACTATGGTGGATGATCTACAGATTGACCTTGGGTGATGGGTGCTTCATACGCATACTCCGCGATCTTTACGCTCTAGATTTTACTCCGCCAAAAGCAAGCGGCCGGCTTTGATACCACTTGTTAGTTGTTGTAGCTCGGGAGTATATACAATATGCCCCGCAGTGGATATACAATATAGTCAAGGTGGGGGGGTGAATGGCTCTTTTCGCGTATTAAAAAATTCTCTCTACAAAACAAAATACTTGGTAAGATTCAAGCAATTATATCACTATATATGGAATTTAAATGATGCAGAAGATAAACAATAAAGAGTGGGGAGAGAGAAGCTTAACACTGAGTTTTTAACGTGGTTCGGCACCCAACCTATGTCCACGCTTTAGCACCAAGCCAAGGATTCCACAATCCATTATAACTGCTCCTTCCCTGGCGGAGTAAGCCTTACAAACTCGGAAACAAATCCCTATCGATCACAAAGAACCTTTACTGATTCGGTTCACAAAGAACCTTACAACTTGGTTCACAAAGAACCTTTCACAAGAAGATGGAAGATTACAAAGAATGTTCCTTACAATGAGCAAATATGATTTACAACTCAAACCTCACACAACTCCCTCAAAAAAGATTCAAACAAGATTTAGAGGACAATAGAGTTTGAGCACTTTGTGAATATGAACTATATGCAAGGTGCAATGTGCTAGGTTTTTGGATTTAAAGATATTTCTCACAAATATGATCAACAATAACCAAAAACCTTCCTAAACAAGTTTAGGAACTTGTATTTATAGCCCAATGCTCCTAATAGTCGTTAACTAGCCGTTGGGAGCAATCCCCAACCAAAACTTGCCGTTTGCTGCCCGTTAGGACGTTGGGCTCGATACCGCTCGTTGACGAGTCCACAGACTAGTCGACGAGTCCCACATATACATTAGTTGACGAGTGACTTGTTTTCGTCGACGAGTCTTCTCTACAAGTCTCAGGTGGGTCTCGGTATCTCTTTGTTGACGAGTCCCCTGTATACATCGACAAGCCACCTGTATACCTTCATCGACGAATCCCTGTATTCGTTGACGAGCCACCTTTGAGATTTTAGGTGGTCTCAGGATCTCTTCGTTGACGAGTACCCTGTGTACGTTGACGAGTCCCCTACACACACTGGTCAACGAATCCCCTATATTCGTCGACGAGTGTTCTGGGGCTGAAACTCACACACTGTTTTTCCTTGTTAAAAAAAATCTTTTAACACTTATCCAAGTGAGTTTTCCATTTGAATATAAGATATCTTGTTAATAAAAACACATTTGAAAGCTCTTTTGATATCTTATATGCCATTATGCCCTTTTTATGAAAATATACTTTACTTCTTTGAAGCTTTAGGACATAAGACTCATTTTGACACATTTGGGACCAAGTATGAAAATGTTTGTAAAACCAAGATGTTAAAAACTTGTCCCTTTGAAAACCATGAAAGGTGAGTTTGTGTTTATGACTTTAGTGCAATCCTATAAACTCATGTGTCCTACTATGCATGTGCATTGCTCAACTCTTGCTCATAAATCATGCAAAAACAAAACACAGGAGTTACAAAAAGTTCCTAACACACACACAACCCTTATTACAAATAATTCTACAATTTAAGCTTTCGGTTGTGCTTGGGTCCTTCCAAGTACATGTCCGTATGATCGTTCCTGCTTGACAACTACTCGGTCCGATCTTTGCCTTCGATCCGGTACTCCATAAACGAGTACTTGTACTAAACATGATCTGCAAAGATAGGAAAAGACTAGGAACAATACAAATAGGTTAATATCATCAAAACACATTAAATATGATATTGTAGCCAACAAGGCTAACAGATTTCATTGTTCTAAGATGCAATTTGTTTATGTGTGCATAATCATATTGTCATGAACATACTCCTTATTCTAAGAAATCTCTTTATCTAGAGTCACCATCCCAAAACATTCAAAGAGCACAGATTTCAGCATCATTTCGACATAGTAAATTTACCTTCTACTAAAAATATAATATACTACTACGAAACCAAGGAGAATGCATGTCTCATTATCAATAAACTACTCGATAAACAATGTACAAAAAATCCTTTCCGGATAGGGTTCAAATACTTACAGTTTTCTACACCTTTTCCTTGAAAACTTCAATTTTATCCAAAATCCTTAGATGAAAAATTGAAAACTAAGAACACCTGCCTGAATTATTAGCTTCTCCAAATTTATTTTGAGGTACCTCTGAATTTTCTGTATTTTTTCTTGATTTTCCCTGAATTTCCCAAGTTTCTGCACTGTTCTCTCTCTCTAGGGTTTGCAACATTTATTGTATATGTGTTACAGCTGGTGTGCATGGCTTGAAAAGGATCAGGGCAGAAACAGCCTGCTGCAAGTGTCCCTGCCGTGCTGTAAGCTGTCTGCTGAGTGTCCTCAGGCTGGAAACATGGCAGGGCCAGCAGCAACTTGCAACAAGGGGCTCTGCCGTGCTGCCAGTTGTTTGCCAGATCTCCACACCTGGTTTCAGTGTGCCCCTCTTCTGTCCCTCCCCCCTCCCCCCCCCATTTCTGCCCCAACTCTTTGTTATTTATGCTTTTGCACAGGCTCTCTTAATTTCCTTTCATTGAAGCCCGTCCTACCTCTAATAAATTTAATAAAATTGTAATGTCCATCAACTAATTTAATTTTAACTTAATTAATGTACAGCATGCTGATGCAGGGGCAGCATCAAGATTCTGCAGCCATGGGGGAATTTAGAAGAAATAGAAGAGAGGAAAGGGAAGGGAGGATAGAGGAGATACCAGGGGGGAGCTCAAGTTCAGTTCAACAATTCAAATTCATTAACAACTGCCTATATCATGGTGGTCACACACTATTTATAAGAGAGCCTCTAGACACATGAACTTACACACATACCCCTAAAACTACATCTCATTACAAACATACCCCTAGAATACACAATTACTACAAATGAGCCCCCAACATATATAACCCGAATACAAGAAAACTACACATACATAAATGACTAACTAACTAAGCACGTTTGGGTTTCAGACCCAATAAACCATTCATCCACATAGGCCTCCTAATTGGGTCGAAATGATCCATCCAAATAGCTGCTTCTCGTCCTACATCAATTCCCTCCTTCCAAAAAGAACTTGATTCCGTCGAGTTGGGGAAAGTACCAAGGAATCATCTTGTTTCATAAGAAAAGAACCAATAGTACGCTTCAACTTGGTGAGTGGAAGAATTCGTGATGGCTTGAACTTGTACTTCTTATTGTCAATGGAGAGGGAATAAGAATTCCATATTCATCATCCTTCACCTTCCTATCAAATAACCATGGTGGGACCAAAAGGATATGAAAAAATTTGAGAGGAAGGATATCGCATTGTATTGTGTCCATAATGGAACCAATCTTGAAGGTAAGTGAGCAGCAATCGTGGACCTTCAAGTTGGTATTATTAACCCAAGCAATTTTGTATGGTTCAGGATGAGGCTCAACTTCCAAATTTAACTTCTTCACAGCTTCCTTAGAAACTACTTTTGTGCAACTATCAGGATCAATAACCTAAGTACAAAGCTGTTTTTGACATATCACTTGAGTTTGAAAGATGTTGGCCTGCCTCCGATGCTCCGTCTCTTTAATCTTGTGGGAGGAGAGCATATGTCGAAGCACTAAACAGGTTCTCAAATTGCCATCAAAATCTAAGGCACTTGTAATTTCTGTTTCAGCTACAATTACTTGAGTATCATCGTCATCTTCTTCTTCCTTTTCTGCAACAGCCTTGAATTGGTTAGAACATTGTGCAGCTCAATGTCCAAAACCCTGACACTATAAGCATTTGAGTGATGGTTGGTTCATAGAAGTTGTTTTGGAATGCTCAGGAGTCTTCCAAGAGGTATTAGTCTGAATAACTTTAGCCAATTGCTTAACGGTCTTCTTTCATACAACTTCACTAGTACTCTTCTCAAACTTGAAGGGCCGATGTAGCTCTAGGAGGATTGCATTGCATGTCCTCCTCAATCTGAGTGGGAACTTGTGCTGCATCCCCAACTGTGATGAGAAGACATGCAGCATGTTTGGAGGCAATAGCTGGCTTCAACTCTTTTCTGTACAAAGCTATCATCATAATGTCCTCTTTCCATTCTATATCAGCATGAGTAGACAAATGATAGAATCTACTAGTGTACTCCATCACTGTCTCTTCTTCTTGCCTCAAAACAAAGAGCTGGAGATGAAAACCATCACCATTAAAATCTCAGACTTGTAGTTTAATTTTCTTACTCAAATGATTATTTTGGCCTTCACACAAATAAAAAGCATGAGGGACAGTAGCTATTCCACCATTTGTTTGGTAGGAAATTCCATGGGCCTTTTACCTATGGCTGCAACTTCGGTTGTTAGCCTATTCAATGCACTAGTAAATGGTCTCCAAAGCATTTTCCATATTTTGTACTCTACGGTATAACAATTCAACCTTTGCAGACAATTCAACGTTGGTCACCATGATGCAGTAGCAAATCACCAACTTCACTTTCAATTATTTAAGAACAATCTTTAAGTCGCCTTTAATCTTGAGTATCACGCAGAAATGAAACAAATTCACTAGAAAAACCTGATTTTTGATATTGGCAGCAGCAATTTCAGGATTTCGTGCCAAAATTATCGTGTTTGCTTGCAATATGTTGTCGGTGATCAAAATACCATGCTGCATATCAAAATATTGTGTAAAAAAAAAACACCAGTTTCTTGCGACTCTGGCAGCAGGAGGGGACTCTGCCAGAATCCCACTAGCAGATGCCAGAACACGGGGCGTGAGTTGCCGGCGTCGACTTTCCGGCTATGATTTTTGGGGCGAAAGGAGATCAATGAATGAGGAGTACAATGGTGTTGGTGGTGTGATGAGAATAGTGCAAGAGGATAGGGCTTTTGAAGAGCTGATAGCTAGAGATGTTTTGGCCGTTCCTCCAGTGGTTGGACGGCAAAGAAAACTTAAGGGTGAGGGTGTCAGGGGGTTCTGTTTTCAACGGGATGGGTGGTGTTGCAGGAAGGTGGTTTGTGAAAAATGAGGATACAGATGGAATTTCAGAAAAAAAAAATCAGAAACTGCAGAACCGCTTTTTAGTTTTTTTTTTTAGAACTGAAATTCAGAAGCAGAGAGAGAGAGAGAGAGAGAGGGTGAATTAAGACACTGAAGGAGAAAGAAGATGGGAGGTTGGAGGAGTTGCTGGACAGAAACTAAAAGGATACAGCTACAGAATTCAGAAATGAGGAAGAGGGTTGAGAGAGAAATGGGAGAGACTTAAAGAGAAGAACAAGAAGAGAAGGAGAAGAGAAACAGAGAAGAAGAAAGTGGGCAGACAGCTGCTGGGCTGCAAAGGATTACGGACAGAACAGGAGAACAGAGAAGAGAGGAGAAGAAGAGAAGAAATCAGAAATATAGAGAATTGAGAGAATTAGGAGAGAAAATTAGAAGAGAAGAAGAGAGAGAGAGAGAGAGGGGGGGGGGGGGGGAAGAACACGGCAGAAGAGAAGAGAGAAGGGGACGATGTTGAAAATTTGAAATGGAAGAATGGAGATTGAAGTTAGGCCCTGATACCAAATGAGGCAGGGGCAGCATCAAGGTTCTGCAGTCATGGGAGAATTTAGAAGAAATAGAAGTGTGGAAGGGCAGGGAAGGGAGGAGAGAGGAGATACCTGGGAGGAACTCACATTCAATTCATCAATTCAAATTCATTAACAGTGCCTACATCATGGCTTTCGCACACTATTTATAAGAGAGCCTCTAGACACATGAAATTACACACATACCCCTGAAACTACATTGCATTACAAATATACCCTTAGAATGCACAATCACTACAAGTGAGCCCTCACTGCAAATAATGCTAATACAAGCTAACTGCATACACATACTTCAACAACTAACTAACTAAGCGCATTGGGGTTTCAGACCCAAAAACCATTCATTCTTTTCTTTGACATAGGCCTCCTAATTGGGTTGAAATGATTCATCCAAATAGCCACTTCTCCTCCTACATCACATTCTTAACAAATTTTCATTCAACACAAGAAAAGGGAATGTAACAACCATACTTATGTAATTGCTTTGAGTTTACCTTGGCTTAATGGTTATGGTTATCCCAATGATTCAACTTAATCTGAGGGTCTGAAACATTTAATTTTGATAACAAAATAAATTTCATTAATTCAAAAATAATTTACTAGGAGGGAGAATAAGAAATCTCTCAAAAGAATCTAGTTCAAACCATTCAAACCAGAAATAAACAAAAGGAACAAAAGTCAAGCCAATCAGTTCCTCCAATCCCTATTTAAATCCTAAAAACTAGCTTCCTTAAAAATCCAAACCTGACACAACATAAAGAAGTAAAAAACAGAATATTTTCTCACACCATAGACAAATTCAACTTCTTCCCAGAAAAAATACACCATTACGTTCCAACCATAAACCCCATAAGACTGCATACTTGCCACACTTCCACAAGGTTACCCTATCTTTCCTTCTTCCAAGCCAGCAAAAGAGATGACTAACAAGTCTTCCACTAAATAGGGGTAAACCCAACTCAATTTCATAATAACAAACAATTTTTTCCAAATATTTTGTGCAAAGTCACAATGCAAAAAAAATAAAATGGGAGGCTGTTTCGGAATTCTTATAACAGAGCACACAAACATCTGGAGAAAGAGCCTTCAAAGGTCTCCTAATCTGCAGCAAGTTATTGGTATTAATTTTGTTAAGCACAACCAACCAAGTAAACACTTTAATTTTTTGGGGAACTTTAACTTTCCAAATATCATGATAAAGAGGAAAGGAAGAGTTTGAATATGTAAAAAATTCAAAGGATGATTTACAAGAAAACATCCGAAATGATCTAGACTTCAAGAATGAACATCCCTTCCCAAAGATAAGTTGCAATTGTTCGATATGGACAATAGGGAAGACAACTCTAATAAATCCCTATCATTTAGATATTTCTTGAAATGAAGATTACAGGAGACTAGAAAGCTACTAACATTGTCCACCATAGTCTAAAAAAGCGGGGAAAAGAAGTGGAAAAGATAAGTTCCCAAGCCATGGGTCACTCCAAACATGAGTTCGGTAACCCCTCCCTACTTCAAATTTATTGTGAGGGATGAAAATAGAGTAAATCTAGGAAATAGACTTCCATGGACTCCCCAAAGAACATCTCAAACTAGCATTGGTATCCCATCTATTCTTATCCAAACCAAACTTACTACAAATAACTCTATGCTATAGGGATGAGGAATTTGAAACATATCCACAATGCTTGCGAGCATTGTCCAACAATAAGCCACTATCGCACTTAAAGTCACTGTCAAGATCACCTTCATTGTCAAACTCATCACCCTATTTCTTTTTATACTTGATGCAACCGCCCTTAATCTCCTTCTCACCTGATTTCAACATCAATGCCTTCAAAGTTTCAACAACACAACCCTCATAATTATTTTGATTTTGACAGTGAGAGTTCACTATAACTCCCTTCTTCATCATTATTCGACAAGATAATTTTTAATAGACTCATCCATATCAAGCTTTTCCCCACCACTGACAAGCTTACTCCTACCATGATAACCAAGATTCTCTTGAATATTCAACTTTTCAATACAACTCTGATCCTTCCAATCCTTGACCAGGCTACTAGTACCATAGATTCTCACCATATTAATCACTTCATTCAAAATTTTTTGGACAACTCCAGAATATGGGCACTACTATCATTATTTATACTTGATCTATCAGTGTTGAGTCCCTTGACAGGTTGCTAGGCCACTGCTCCTAATGTTTCATCATTCAGATATTGAAAAGAAACTTTTGGAACAAGACCTTCCTTGAAATAGAAATAGTCAAGTTATAATCTTTCCTCTTCAGTTCTACAATTTTTTTTTAGCATTTTTCATTGCATTTTGTTCATATTTTGTAGTTTTCTGAATATTTTGCGCATCTCTCTCTCTCTCTCTCTCTCTCTCTCTCTCTCTCTCTCTCACTTTTAAATTATCTTTCATCTTGCTTGTCAAATTTTGTTTCTGCATAGTGGATTGGTTCATTGTATAAAGTCTGATGGTTGTTTTGATGGTAGAGGATTTTCGTAGCCTTGTTATTAGTGTTGCTTATTTGTGTGTCTATGCTTGGGTCAAAGTTTTGAGTGCTATACCGCTATATTTTGTAGTGATATATGGATGTAATACAACAACAACAAAACCAAGCCTTAAGCCCAACCAGGTGGGGTCGGCTATATGAATCCTTTTCCGCCAAATTTTGCGATCATGAATCATTTCTTTTGACAAATTCAGGGATATTAAATCCCTACTCACTATCTCCTTCCAAGTTATTTTAGGTCTATCCCTTCCCCTTCTACTGCTCCCACAGTAACTAACTCACACTTCCTCGCTGGCGCACTATGTGGCCCACGTTGCAATTGTCCATACCATCGGAGTCGTCCCTCCCTTATCTTATCTTTTATAGGAGCTACACCTAACTTACCGCGAATATGTTCATTCTTGCATTTATCTTTCAATGTTATACCACTTATCCATCTAAGCATTCTTATCTCCGCAATTTTTACTTTTTGGATATTTTATTTCTTCGTCGCCCAACATTTTGATCCATATAGCATAGCTGGTCTTATAGCTATCCTATAAAACTTTCCTTTTAATTTTAAGGGCATTCTACGATCACAAAGCACACTTGAAGTACTTCTCCATTTTACACAACTTTCTTTAACTCTATGCATTACATCATCTTTATTTTCTCCTTAAGCTTGCATAATAGATCCAAGGTATCGAAATCTAAAAGTGCTATTAATTTCTTTATCATCAAGTTTAACTCTATCTCCAATATTCCTCCTACCATTACTAAAATTACATTTCATATATTGTGTATTTTTTCTACTTATCCTATAGCCTCTAGATTCCAAAGCTTCTCTCCATAATTCTAATTCAGTCTCTACTTCGTCCTTAGTTTCATCAATTAATACGATATCATCTGCAAACAACATACACCATGGAACCTCCTTTTGAATACTCTTAGTTAGTTGGTCCATCACTAAAGCAAAAAGATAAGGGCTCAAAGCAGATCCTTGATGTACACCTATGGTGATTGGAAATTCTCTAGTTTCTCCATCTATAGTCCTTACACTAGTCATTACTGCATTGTACATATCCTTAATGACATCAGTATACCTACAACATACACCCTTTTTTTCTAAAACCCACAATAGAACTTCACTAGGTATCCTATCATATGCTTTCTCTAGGTCAATAAATAACATATGCAAGTCCCTCTTTTTCCCCTAAACTTTTCCATTAATCTTCTTAAAAGATATATAGCTTCTGTGGTAGATTTCTCAGGCATAAAACCAAATTGATTTTATGAGACCTTCATTTCTAACCTTAATCTTTGTTCAACTACCCTTTCCCATAGTTTCTTCGTATGACTCATAAGTTTAATTCCACGATAGTTATTACAATTTTGAATATATCACTTATTTTTGTATATAGGCATTAAAGTGCTTTTCCTCCATTCATTTGGCATTTTCTTAATTTTTATAGTTGTATTAAATAAATTTGTTAACCATATAATTCCGTTATCACCTAAGCATTTCCAAACTTCAATTGGGATGTTATCTGGTCCTATAGCTTTCCTATTTTTCATCTTTCTAGTGCAAACTTTACTTCGTTAACTCTAATTTTGCGAATAAATCTCATATTTTTAGTCTTTTCCTTATTTGACAATTCTAAGTTTAAGCCTTCTATTTGATTTTCATTGAACAACTTACTAAAGTAACTTGACGATCTTTCTTTAATGTCTTCATCCTTTACCAAGACAGTATCATCCTCACTTTTTATACATTTTACATTTCCTAAGTCCTTACTCTTCCTTTCTCCGTCTTTGGCAAGTTTAAATATATCTCTTTTCCCTTCTTTTGTATCTAATCTAGCATACAAACTATTAAATGATCTGTATTTAGCTTCCATAACGGTCTTTTTTGCATCTTTTCTCGCCTCTTTATTCTTTTCAAAGTTGTCCATGTTTCTACATCTTTGCCACGTTTTATACCAAATTATTTTTGACTTTACGGCTTTTTGTACATCTTTATCCCACCACCAACTTTCTTTGCTATTTGAGAATCTTCCCCTTGATTTGCCTAAAATCTCTTTTGTTATATTTTTAATAGAGTTAGCTAATCTACTCCAAAGAGTATTTGTATCTATCCCATCCTCTATACTCCAATCCCTATATTTGATCATTTTATCTTCATGTTTTATTATATTTTCTCCTTTAGGTTCCACCTTATCTTACACTGGTTTATTTTATCCTATTTCTTCCATTTTTTAATACATATATCTAAAACTAACACTCTATGTTGTGTGGTTAGAATTTCACCTGAAATAACTTTACAATCCTTGCATGATAAATGATCTACCCTCCTAGTTAAAAAAAAAAAATCTATTTGAATTTTATTTTGTCCGCTTTTAAAGGTTATTAAGTGTTATTCTCTCTTCTTAAAGCAAGTATTCATTATACTAAAATCATATGACATAGCGAAGTCTAAGATCATCTCCCCAAGCTCATTTTTGTCTCCATATCCATATCCTCTACGTATCCTCTCATAATTTTTATTATCCCTTCCACTCCATTCAAATCTCCTCCTATAAATATTTTCTCAGTCTCTGGTATGCCTTGTATAATACTACCCATATCTTCCCAAAATTGTCTCTTAAGATTTTCTGCTAAGCCGACTTGAGGAGCATAAGCACTACTGATATTTATTATCTCTTGTCCTAATACCATCTTGATTTTTATAATTCTATCCCCTACTCTATTTGCATCAACAATGCTATCTTTTAAATTTTTGTCTATATTAATTCCTACTCCATTCTATTGTTTTTTTTTTCCTCCTCCAATGTACCAAAGTTTAAATCCTAATTTATCAATTTCTCTAGTTTTCTATCCATCCCACTTAGTTTCTTGAAGGCAAATTATATTAATTCTTCTGATCATTGTATCCACAATTTCCATGCTTTTGCTTGTAAGTGTCCCTATATTCCAAGTTGCTAATCTAATCCTAGTTTCCTGAACTAACTTGTTTACCTGCCCACGTCCATAATGATGTAGAAACTCTCGCATATTTGACACTATACCCAGGCGCCAACACGGCGCGTTGTTTCGGGGCGACAACCTAGCCCACCCTCGTCCACTTTTCACTACACCTTTGTGGGACAAGAGCAACGTGTTGCTCGTAGGGGGTGCCCCGACAAATATTAGGTAAGGATTTATATCATAGTGATCTGACAAATTTTATGCTGGCTGTCAGCTACCTAACGCAACCCTCTCTCTCTCTCTCTCTATATATATATATATATATATATGAGTTTGTAGCATCACGGTGTAAATTCTGTTGCATTAAGTTGTTACTTATACTTAAATATATGCTGGTTTGTAGATAGGAACGATTTTCCTTGGAAGGAAATTTGGAAAACAAGTTTTAGTCCCTCTCTCTCTCTCTCTCTCTCTCTCTCTCTCTCTCTCTCTCTCTCTCTCTCATTTTTAAACTTTCTTTTATCTTGCTTGTCAAGTTTTGTTTCTGCACAGTGGATTGGTTCATTGTATAAAGTCTGATGGTTGTTTTGATGGCAGAGGATTTTCGTAGCACTGTTATTAGTGCTACTTAATTGTGTGTTTGGGTCAAAGTTTTGAGTGCTATACCGCTATTAGTGAGATATGGATGTAATATAAATATATATATTAATTGACATTGCCCTTTCTTCATTTGCATGATGGATGAAATATTCTCTCTCTTTATATATATATATATATATATACATACACATATATAAGTTTTTAACATCACGGTGTAATTTCTGTTGCATTAAGTTGTTACTTATACTTAAATATATGCTGGTTTGTAGATAGGATTGATTTTCCTTGGAAGGAGATTTGGTAAACAAGTTTTAGTCCAGAAAATGAGAATTTTGTTCATTTTTCCCATTGTTTTCTACTATCCTTCCAATAAACTTTCTCAATTCTTGGAAGAGGGGGTCGAGGATTCACCCCCTGAATTTTTCCGTCTCCTCGATTGATATGCCTGTGCAGGAGGATTCTATGTTGACCATTTGTTTTCTTTTATTCTCCTAAATTTCTTTGGGATTAACCTAATCTGTCAATTTTTTAGTTCAGTAACAGTACTGCTGGTTTTCATAACTCACACTGTATCAAGTTGGCATAAAAGCTGGTTCCTTTGAGTATCTAAAAATGGCAGTAGAGGTGGGAGCGGAAATCCTGGCCGAAGAGGCAGATCTTGTGCAACTGTTGGTATGTTGGACATTGATCAAATAAATTTCTGAATAGGAAGTCTGCTTCACAAGTTAGATTTTTCAGAAATCCGGGAACCAGTCTGAGAATCAACATGACGCTGAGCATGGTGGTCACTCTGAAGAAGGGATTGAGTGTTATGAAGTAGGAGAAATGCGGGTTGTTTGAAGGTGCATGCTTTCCTCTGCACACATAATGAAGAGCAGTTATGTAAAAACATCAGGAGGGAACTTATGATAATAACTAGCAGTGCTAAAAATTGTGGATGAGTGAAAACTTAAGATTACCTATTCACACACATAATGAAGAGCAGTTACGTAAGAACAGCAGTAGGGAACTTATGATAATAACCGCAATGCTCAAAATGGTGGATAAGTTAAAACGTAAGATTGAGAAAACCGGTGTCTCTATTGCATTCTTCGGTGTAACTAAGGAAATGTAGTGGTTGTTTCCTCAAGGTGTCTGGTAAGTTTTTCAATTGGCGATTCATTTAAGGATTCAATTTTGTGCTACGTGCTAATTGATGCATGCCATATCTTACATGGTTGGTTGTACCAATACAATTGAAAGAATGTTCATCATGATGGTACAAACATTGATTCATTCTGTATTAATTATAAAATGTCAGTATTGAAATTGATGGAGGAAGATGCTCTAATCCAAAAGGAAGCTAGGCATTCTGCTTCATGTTTTGGATTGAATGGCTTTATTATTACGAGAATCTTAGATGAAAAAAGAAACATACGTAGGTGAGGAAAAGAAATCAAAAGAAAAAAAAACAGCAAAAAGGAAGGAAAAAAACTGAGAGAGAAAATCCATTACATCCTAAACAAGAAACCCCTCTTTAAAACCTTGTCAATGTAATTCAAAGAATACTAAAATATTCTAATTCACACTGGCCTTTCCTTGCCTTTATTTTACCACTATCGAGGCAAATGTTTTGTCCTACAAGATCAGATATCCACAATCCCAGCTTATCCTTTAGTTGTTGAGTTACAGATCTCTTCCCACTGATCTCCACATGAGTGGGCGAAACTCCATCCGTACATTGATTACTCGCTGCAAATTCTTTATTGTACCCATCCTTTTAAAAAATTGAAACACCCTCCAAACCTCAACCAGAGATGGTGGCATGAATGAAATATCCCCAAGTAAATCAGAAGAATCAGAAAAATAGCTGGTTTGTTCACGAATCTCATCTAATAATAGACCATCATCACACGCAAAATCTCTATCAAGCTTATTGTCTCTTTGTGATACATTACCCCATTTTTTTTCTCTTTGATACAATTTGTTTCTTTACCTATCATATCCAAACCTATTGATAAAATAATCCTGCCCTTCCTCAATATAAAAATTTTATTAGAATGTCTATTTAAAAACTTACTTGCACATTGGAAGTTGTTTGCTTATAAACAAAAAAATTTCCCTTCTTTAGCTCCTCCTGCTCAACAGTCTGATGAGGATTGACCTTAATAAAATTGGCCTTCATACATGCCTTGCCAGCATTGGTCTTCCATTACAACTCCCATAACTGTAATCTGCCTTTTTAAGCAAGCCTTGACAAGCGCAAAACATACCCAGATCACCAGCAGTTTGATGATTTTGCTTCTCCTGAGAGTTTCAGCCTTAAAATATCTCCAAAGGAACTTCTCTAGACACCTGATCGCTATTATGCTAACTTCTCTTTCCTCTTCTGTTTGGCCCACCAGAAAGAGATCCAACAGACCCAGTTGATCTACTTGGGCCCTCCACATGATTTCGCTTCTTTGCCCATGCATCCTCTAATTTTGTCACAAGAACCTCTCGACAAGTCAACATGTGTATGATGTTGGTCCTTAACTATTCTTTGCAGCCACGTGCCTTTGGAAGTCTTCTGAGGCTTGCTGCAATTCATGGACTTTTGTGCAGGAATAAAACCCTTTGCTACAGTATCCTGGTCACAAGTTAAAACATTTGGAAATTGGGTCTGTTCGCAAAGCCAGACTGCCTCAAATCCTTTACTGCTCAAAATCCACTAGTTCAAAATAGTTGTGTGACACCCTAGCAGCCTTTCGCATGGATGTCCTCATACAGAGATGCTTTCCCGTTGGCAATGTGGGAATAGGCTTTTGTTGTGCCTGCATCGCATCTCTATCTTGCAATGGTCTCTTTATTTTTCGTTGCCTCTATCTGGCTCCATGAATGAACATCTCACTGTAGTCCTTCGCCTACACTCCAATACCAATTTGAGAATCCATTGACGCTCAGAATTCTTGCACAAAACATTACCATTCATCCTCTTTTTACCCACTAGGAACAAACATCCAAAGTCGTTTTCCTTTCCATCCCAGCACTAGCTCCAATAACTTGCCCATTTTTGTTGGTCAAATTGCCAGCCAAGGATTTTTTAGGGCAGCAGGGTTCAAGCATCCCTGATTTGAAGGAAAATCAACCAAAGTGTTGGAAGGACGTTTTGGTGGTTTTAAATAATTCGAGGAAGGATGATACTTCGTTTGTTTGTGCTTCATGTGGTGGAAGAAAAGAGCTTCTTCTGGGGATCAACTTTCCAAGCTGGCGGTGAAACCAGCACTTGCTCGGATGCCTTGATATTAGAAAGGAGGAGGTGGCGGCGGCTGTGATGGAGAATCTAGAGTTAGTTTGCAAAACAGATGGGAGGAGAAGGGCTGCATGGGCCCAGACATGGGTGGAAGGGGGCGTTGGTGAATAGCGATAGGCTGTGCACGGCCTGGTTATTAAAAGATGGTCCAGGTACACGTGACTTTGGGCTTGGGCTGTGTACAATATTCAAACATTGAAGGACCAACTAATGTAGGCTTAGGCGATTTGGGCCATGTTTTAGGCTTTCAAAACGAATCAGATACATTTAATGGCAATTCAAATATGAGCAAGCCATTAAATCAAGCCCAAAATATGAATAAGCTTTTGATTCAAAATTTGCACTTGAAAGGCTGGCTCCTAAGGCTCCAAAGTCACTGGCAATTCAAATCTTCCAGAAGGGGTCCTTCAGCAACTGGAGAAAGAGTCAACTGCATCTTTGTCACAAGCAAGGGATAATGGATTTGTGGGTTTTGGTGTGCAGGGGTCGGGAAAACTTGGAGTGGCTTAGGTAAATCTGATTCTGGGAATTTAGCTGATGTCTCAGCTTTCTTAGGAGGTGAGAAATGTGGTCATAAGGAGAGATTGGCCTATGATCATCCTTAGGTATCTTTTGATGGGGGTAGGGATATGAAGGCTCAGGTAATTTGTGGGGTTGATGTTCTGATTAAGCTTGGAGCCATGGGGATTAATGTAGTGATGGTGGAAATAGTTGTGATACAGTTAGGGTTAGAAAGGTTTATTCCTGACGGGCAATGGTCTAGGTGGGTAATAATTGTCAAAATAGGGATTCAACTGAAGAGGGTGAGGTGAAAAAGCACTTGGGAGATATGTTGGAGGATGAGAGTGATGTTTCCAGTGAGTTTTCCTGTGATGGCAGTTTTTTTATTGGATGAATCTTGGAACAATATGGTTATGTGTCTGAGTCATCTGATTTACTTGAGGACTTATTGTATGTGCCACCATCTCAAATGGAGGGTTTGGAGAAGCTCCTATTTTCGAGAAAGATGGATTGGATAAAGAGCAATAATGTTTGGACAGGATTTCTCTTATTCTTGTGGAGGAAATAAATGGTAAGGATGTAGACGCCCAAAAACTATTTGATAAGATGTGATTATAGATGTGTGGTCTAAGAGGGAAATTAGTTCACTTGGGTGGTGGCGAAAGGAAGGTGCAAAAGGGCCACCAGAAACCAGCAAACTTGCAGTGTTTGGTGAATTATGATGGCTGGGGTTAAAGAAGGATTTTCTTAATTAGGTTCTTTTATTTTTTTTTCACTCCTTTGTTGGCTCTTTTTTTTTTTTGGGTATTTTTTTTTTCTTTTTGAGGATATCCTTTCTTAGTTTGAAATTATCTTTTTTCTTCTTCCTTCGTAAATTTCTTTTTCAATAAAAAATTATCGTATTCCTTGTAATTGGTGCGATTTATTGGTTGCTTAACTCTTCACATGCAATCAGGCTGCATGTATGGGAGGAGTGTTAAAGCTTGATACATTTTTGACCCACAACCTAAGCACTTAAGCTTTTAGGTAAAGTGGTGAGCTAAAGAATATGAAGAGTTTCAGAGACAAGTTTAAGAGCTACAATGGAAAGGGTTTGTTCAAGAGAATCTATTCCATGCACCACTTGTGCTTTACTTACACCAAAGAAGGATTGGACGTGGTGAATTGTCATGATTACGGAGCAATCAACAAAATAATCATCAGGTATGGGTTTCTTTTCCTAGACTTGGAAGATATGTTGGGTATGTTATGCAGAGCAAAGGTATTCAATGAATTGGGTTGAAAGGGTGCATGCTATCAAACTTTTATAATGAAAGATGAACTTTGCGAATGGATTATAATGCCATTTGGACTCTAAAATGCACCCAACACTTTTTTCAGCTTTTAAAAAGGTTATGGATTTGAAGTTTTTAAAAGCTTAAAGTTAGTTTCTATCAAATTATGTTTCCATGAGTGTCTTTCATTTTTATTTTTTTTTTACTATTACAAAATTTTCAATGCAGTAATTGCATTCTCAACAGAGTCATTTTAAATATTTGTAGGCACCTTTACAACACTTTTATCAAACATGTTGAATTACATTTTTCTTTTCAAAAGATCCTTTTTTAGAGGGGCAAACAATTTTTACAAACATCTCAATCAGCTCTTTTTCATCATTTCCTTTTTAAAAATTCCCTTTCAAAAGCTACAGGGGGCCAAACTGATCCTTAGATCATCAATTGGAAAGTTTGTGGCTTTCTATTTTACGATATCCTAATTTTCAATGGGATCCTACGGTTTTGTACAATCAGATGAATGGAAACCTTAAGAGGCTTAATAGTCATGGTTGATGAACTGGGCTTTCTAGGATTTATGGTAAGTGGTATTGGCTTATGCTGTACAAGTGGCTTTAGGTAAATTGATGCAATTGTTGACTGGCCGACCCTGAAGATTGTGATTGGAATTAGAACTTTCCATGCACTAGCTACCTTTTATAGAAGATTCACCAAGACTTTTAGTACCAATGTACCATCGTGTCAATTATTGTGCATTTCAAAGCCAACATTTATTGCTGGACTCTTGAGGTGGAAGAGATTTTTCAGTTAATCATGAAGTTAATGACACAGAAACTAGTCTAGCTTTGACAGACATTGAAAATGTTTTTGAAATTGATTATGGCGCATCTAAGGTGGGAATTCAGAGCTATGTTGTATCAACCTCCTGTTTCTTATTTCAACAAGAAACGTTCTGAGACTTGTCTCATCTATGATTTGCAATTATATGGTATTCTTTAAGCCTTAATATTTTTTAGCTCCATTACTTGCTTCAGAGTTTACATTCAGACCATGAATTTTGTGTTATTTAAATTCTCAAAGAAAGCTGGAGACATTCTAAGTAGGATTTTCTTGCATGCATAGGATTTGGGGCTTGAAGTTGATCAAGGGTTTATTTGATGGCATGGAGGAGATGGAGGGATCTAATCTCTAGTTTGCCAATGATATTTTGCTATTTCGTGAGGACGATGTTGTGAAATTGCAAAAGGTAATTATTTTGTTATACAATTTCAAAAATATTTTAGTATTAAAGATCAACTTGTCCAAGGGTGCGGTGGCAGTGTGTGGTAAGGATTTAAAGGGGTTTAAGGCCTAGGTGGGTTGTGCTACCTTGGGGTGGCCACTCCGCTATCTTGGTCTATCTCTTAGAGGCGAGCTGAACTCCTTAGCTTTTTGGGATCCTATGATTGATAGGGTTGGGAGGAGGTTGGGGGGTGGAAAATGATGTACGTATCTTTAGGAGCTCATGCCCCTCCCTTGTTAGTGCTGCCCTCTCTTAAGCCCTTATTTACTTTCTCTTTTTAGAGTACTCAGGAGTGTTACTAGGATCCTTGACAGGATGATTCCAGGCTTTTTTTTGTTGGGTTTTTAGGAGATTAAGAGAGATCACCTTGTTAGCTGGGAGGTTATTAGTAGAGCCACTAACTCTAAAGGGGACATGGGGCTTGGTAATGTGTTTTCGAGAAATATCTCTCTGATTTGAAAATGGCTGCGGTGGTTCCCTTTAGAGGTTAATTCCTTATGGCAGAAAATGATTAAAGTTACGTACAGAGTTGATTGGAGTGGGTGGGATGCTAGGGCTTGGTAATGTGTTTTCGAGAAAGATCTCTATAATTGGAAAATGGCTGTGGAGGTTCCCTTTAGAGTTTAACTCCTTAAAGCTGAAGATGATTAAAAGTGCGTACAGAGTTTATTGGAGTGGGTTGGATGCTAGAGGAAGTGGCATTGTTTCTTATGCTAGCCCTTTGAAGTTTGTGCCTAGGTTGCTTGTCTTTTCTACCCCCTCACCCAATTCAAATGGCTATATGGTTCTGTTTTGGGAGAAAGCTTTGGTTGATAAGGGTTCCTTGGATTTGATACTGTCTTGCTTGTTTAAACCCTGGACCCTTCACAATGCACCTGTTGATACTTTTTTATTTTTGGAGAGAGTGGGGGGGGGGGGGGGTTAACTTACTTGGGATTTCCATTTTTTAGGAATCTCAATGAAAGAGAGGCTGATGAGCTTACCATTTAACTTGACACTCTAGATCATTTGTCCCGTTTAATAGTGATGTGGGAGGATCCAGGCTTTCATTCGGACTGTGACTTAGGACAAGATTAATGCGCAAAGTTTGTTACAGATTAGAAGGCCTCAAAGACCCTCAATCTTGATATGCGTGTGATGTGCTGCGAGTCCAATGAAATAAATGCTCTCCTCTCTTCCTTCATTGTAGGGTGGCAGCCCATCTCTCAAGCACCATTTTATTGTTTTGGTGAAGCTTGGGTGCCACCTTGGGCTGTGGTGGTTTCTTGCTTATAAAATAATGGGTTATGGGGAGAGTCGGGAGACTAGGGAGGTAGGAGTTTTGTGGAGCAGCATGGTTTTTGCTATTTTTGGGACCTGGTGGATTGAGAGGAATGTGAAAATCTTCAAGGATTGCACTACCTCTTCTTGTGGAAAGAGCAATGTTCTTGGCCCCTTTTTGGGCTTTGTTTTGTTTTGTTTTTTGTTTTTTGTGTTTTTTTTGGGTTTGCCACTGCCTGATCTTATTAGGGATTGGAAGGTAGCAATATTGTAATTTTATGGTTGTTTTATTTTGATCTTTGGAGAATATCTTGTCCTCCTATTTTACTTATTTGCTTGCTGTTAATACATTTTGTTCTGATGCAAAATGAATATCTTTGTGGTTGGCTATATATGTGATGATGTTAGTGCTCTATTTTCAAGGTTTTCATGCTGGGTTTAGTCACATTGTTATTGCTTAAGATGCTTATTTATTGGGGTTTATATTTATGTATTAACGGAAGTCCACATGCTCTCTTTTCATTCCTTAGTAAATCTTTTTCATGTATTAAGAAAATGTCACTCAACTCAACACCATTGTGCTTTATGGTTGAATTAGCTAAACCTTTAAATTCTCAAGATTGTACTTGAATATATTAATGGAATTTAGTGGTCCCATTGCAAGAAAAATCTATCAGGCTGGCACAATTTTGAGCTTAGCATATTTTATAGAATACTGTAAACATATTGGGAAATTCGTGAACTTTAAAAAAAGGAAAATACCTCAAGATAATAGCTGTTGAATTTAGAAAAAGAAAAGACATTTGCCGAGCTAAAATTTAGGAAATCAGGCCCCTAGACTTCTTGTTGGGGCATCATTGTTTTCCTTTTGTACATAAGAGCTGTATTTCATTCTTGATCAATTTAAGGTTGTAATACAGTGTTATTCTTGTTTCTTACCTAAGATATGCATTGGGTTGGTCCAATGTTTCTTTTCCATCAACCAAAAATAGCTCAACCAAAACCATGTTTTCTCAAAGTTGATTTGTATCCAACATAATGGGATGAATTAGTTTGGATTGTTATTTTATTTTCTAAAATTGATGCAATGCTGCTGCACCAATGAAGGGTAGTTAACTTTGTTAATGGCCATAATACATATTAGATGTTGACTTGTCATCTAGGTATCATTATTGGGTCTAATCAAAGTGTGTCATTTCCTCAGTCCAGCTTTGTGTTTAGAGTTCATTAGTAAGGGTTCTTCTTTTTTCTTTCTTTCTGTGAGTCTTGATAAGTTGGAAACAGCTGTAGTCAAGAATAGTCATTTCCCTGGGCACATTTAATGTGCAATCCTGTTATGTGTTTATATTTATCTTAGCCCAGATTATGAGCTGGTGGTACAGAATTTTTCATTTCCATTTTGGTAATCAATTCTGATCTGCTCATAATTTTTCTGAGAACTTGGAAGCATGGTTGGGGATTCACCCAGCGGCTCCTTCCATAGCCTCCACAGCTGCATTTCTGCCTGAGAGGATCTTTCATTCGACCATATCCCTCTGTAATTATCCTTAACCTGTTAGATTTCTAATATGACAGATCCTACAGTGTATTTCCACCATGCATGCTGCATCAAATTGGTATCGGCGCAAGCTCTTCTTTGGATATTTATAGATGTCTGCTAGGGGCAGAAGAGGAAACCACAGCCAAAGAGTCAGGACTTGTGCAATTGTTGAGATGTTGAAAGAGCTACAGGAGCAAATTCGGAATTATATAAAGCTTGTTCATACAAATGATCAAGGAAATGGGATCATAAACAAGTAAGAGAAGTTGAAGCCGAACCCAATCAACTTTCTAACAATGGAGGTGTTGAATCCAGCGAAGGAAGTAGATCTGTACTTGGAAAAGTCATGTTCAGCACAATGAAAGGGCAGAACACTGGGAGGATCAGATAGTATGAGCTCTTCAAAAACTAAATGTGGAATGACGGCCAGCAGCGAGAACGATGGCCATGGTTGGTGAATGACGGCCAGCAGTGTGAACGACGGCCACCTACCATGGTAGGTGAGCCACCGCTACCTACCATGGTGGGTGAGCCACCACTGCCTACCGTGAGATCTTGCCACAAGCCAGAGGCTATAAATTGAGAACCCCCACCGAAGCTAAACTACACTTCTCAACTGCAAGTTGTGTCCTCTTCTATTTTTCCATATTTTATTCTCTATGTACATGTTAAATAGGGACCCGAGTATGTAAAGAATACACAATTGAATATACAATTGATTCATTCTCATTCTCTACATGGTATCAGAGCTCGGGTTACTCTAAAACCCTAAGCAATCCATGGCTGCCCAAAAAGGTGACAGCCATGAGTCCACCCAGTCGGCAACCCAGGAAGGAGAGTCGGAGATAACCTCCTCCATGGGCTCGGCCGGCGTATTCTAGAATTCTCCACTCCATCTTACTGTTGAAAAATTCAATGGTAAAAATTATAGAGAATGGGCACAGTCAATCAAGCTCGTTATCGACAGTAAGGGAAAGCTCGACTTTCTTACCTGCGAGACTCAGCGACCACATCCTACCGATGTAGTGGCATCCCAGAAATGGCGGTCTGAGAACTCCTTGATAACGTCATACTTGATAAACTCTATGAAGCTAGCCATTGGCAAAACGTACCTGTTTCTCCCGACGACAAAGGACTTGTGGGATGCGATGCGTGAGACATACTCCGATGCTGAAAATACTTCTCAGATTTTCGAGTTGCAAACACGGCTATGGAAGACGAAGCAAGGAGATCGGGAAGTCACGGAATACTACATCGAGATGCTCGGACTTTGGCAAGAACTCAATCTCAGCTGCGAAAAGGAACGGGAATGCACGGGTGACAGTGTACATTTCAAGAAGAAGATGGAGAACGAGAGAGTATTCGAGTTTCTGGTAGGGCTAAATCGAGAGCTTGATGACGTGAGGAGTAGGATCCTAGGTCTCCGGCCGCTGCTCTCCATCCGAGAAGTTTTCTCTGAGGTTCGGCGTGAGGAAAGTAGGAGGAATGTGATGTTGAAGGAGCAAAACAAGTATGGGCCCAAGGTATTAGCTTTTACAAACTGTGGGCCTTATACTAGATCCAACCCAAAACAACCCAGAAGGCCCTATTGTGAGCATTGCAAAAAAACGGGCCATACTGAAGACACTTGCTGGACCTTACATGGAAAGCCCACGGATTGGAAGCCTAGACAGCCCAATAAAGCCCATGGTCATTAGGCCTCCACCGAAACCCAAGCAAAAAAAATACCCACAGAATCCCATGGCCTGACAGCTTCTAGTGGGGGATTTAATTCCGACCAACTTGCGAAAATATATGAGCTATTTTCCAATTTCCAAGCCTCGGGTCAATCCGCTAATACTATGTCATCTAGTTCTTTAGCCCACAAAGGTACTTTTTTTGACAACCCTTAGTACCACTCCTCATTTTACCCCTTGGATTATTGACTCTGGTGCATCTGACCATATGACTGATGCTCATCATTTATTTTCAACGTACTCACCTTGTGCCGGTAATTTAAAAGTCAAAATTGCAGATGGGACTCTATCCCCTGTTGCTGGAAAAGGGAGTATTCGTATTTATGAATCTATTACTCTTGAATCTGTCCTCCATGTTCTGAATTAATCGTGCAATTTGCTGTCTATTAGTCAGTTAACCAAACAGTCTAATTGCTTAGCTAAATTCCTACCCTCTCAATGTATCTTTCAGGACCTATCATCGGGGACGACGATTGGCAGTGCTAAGGAATGTGACGGGCTCTACTACTTCGACAAAGCTAATGTGAATGGATTGTGTCCTCCTATTGTTTGTAATTCTGCATCTAGTCCTAGGGAAAGTGAACTTTTGTTATGCCACAAAAGGATGGGACATCCTAGTTTTCAGCATTTGCGGCACTTATTTCCTTCAATATGTTCGGATAAAATTGCCTTGGATTTTCATTGTGAAGTGTGTGAACTTGCCAAACACCATCGTACTACTTTTCCTAGATCTCAATATAAACCATCCATGCCATTTAGTCTGATTCACAGCTATCTATGGGGACCTTCTTGTACTCCTAATAGGACCCATACAAAATGGTTTGTTACTTTTATTGATGATCACACTCGTCTATGTTGGGTATATTTATTGACTGATAAAATTGAGGTTCGATAAGGCTTCATGAATTTTCACTCTATGATACAAACCCAATTTCACACAAAATTCAAAATCCTTGTACTGACAATGGTACTGAGTATTTCAATCACTCCTTGGGCACGTATCTTCAAGAGAATCGTATTATCCATCAAAGTTCTTGCATTGACACCCCTCAACAAAATGGGGTTGCTGGATAGAAAAATTGACATATCCTTGAAGTTGCTTGTGCCTTGTTGTTCACCTCTCACATGCCAAAAAAATTTTGGGTTGACTTTGCTCCAAAAACTCCAAGAGACTTTTCCCAATTCTAGGCTCGGATCACATCTTCCGCTTCGTGCCTTTGGGTCCACTATATTTGTACATATTCACGCTCCCAAGAGAAACAAATTGGATCTCAGAGCACTTAAATGTATCTTTCTTGGTTACTCTCCCACATAGAAGGGTTACAAATGCTATGACCCGATCTCCTAGAAACTCTATGTTAGCTTGGATGTCACCTTCGAACATACCCCCTACTACTCGCTTCAAGGGGAGTCCTTGAGTAAAGCTTGACCTTGAAACTCAGACTACTTTGACATTGCTATTTTCGAGACCACTCCATACCCTATATCCACTCCTTCACCTAGTACAGAAGGAAACTTGAGCTCAGGGGGAGATGTGGAAATACAAACAAATAGGGAAACACTTGTCTACTTAAGGAGGCCAAAATCGAAGTCCAATGAGACACTCACTTCTGAAGCACCACAAGAGTTAGAATCAGTGATAGTTCCAACTTTTTATGAGTTCGACTCCAATCCCGACCAGGTAAAACATGACTTAACCATTGCGTTTAGAAAACTACGTCGTTCATGTACTCTCCACCCTATCTCAAAATTTGTATCTTACAATGCTCTTTTTGCCAAGTGTCGTGCTTTTACTTCTAACCTTGACAGAATCTAGATTCCTAAAAACATTCAAGAAGCCTTGGAAATTCCAGAGTGGTGAGAGGCAATGATGGAAGAGATAAGGGCACTAGAAAAGAATGGAACTTGGGAGGTGGTGACTTTGCCAAGGGGGAAGAAACCAGTGGGCTGTAAGTGGGTGTTCACAGTAAAGCACAAGGCTGATGGCACAGTAGAACGATACAAAGCACGCTTTGTGGAAAAGGGGTTCACTCAGACATACGGTATTGACTACACCGAGACGTTTGCACCAGTAGCAAAGCTGAACACTATACGGGTTCTCTTGTCCCTAGCAGCAAACCTCGATTGGCCACTCCATCAGTTTGACATCAAGAATGCTTTTCTGAATGGTGAGCTAGAAGAAGAATTGTTCATGATGCTACCACCAGGATTTTGCAAGGAGGGAGAAGAAACTAGAGTGTGTAAATTGAAGAAATCCCTCTATGGGCTCAAGCAATCACCGAGGGCGTGGTTTGATAGATTTGCAAAGGTGATAAAGAATCAAGGATACCAATAAGGATTGTTAGATCACACTATGTTCTTCAAACAGTCCAATGAGGGAAGAAGGACCATCCAGATTGTGTATGTCGATGACATCATTCTCACTGGAGATGACATAGGAGAGGTGGAGAGATTGAAGAAGATCTAAGACACAGAGTTTGAGGTAAAAGACATGGGTCAAATGCGACATTTCCTGGGAATGGAGGTCGCTAGATCAAGGAAGGGAATTAGTGTGTCCTAGAGAAAGTATGTACTTGACCTTTTAACCGAGACTGGCATGCTTGGTTGTAAACCAAGCGATACTCCTATTGAGGCAGGAAAAAGAACAGAAGATGTAGGAAAGCCTGTGGATAGAGAGAGATATCAGAGACTAGTAGGTAGATTGATCTACCTCTCTCACACTAGACTTGACATTGCTTTCGCTGTAAGTGTGGTCAGCCAACACATGCACTCACCAAAGGAGAATCACCTAGAAGTAGTATATAAGATTCTAAGATATCTGAAAGGCTCTCCAGGGCGAGGACTATTCTTCAAGAAAGGTGATAGTAAGACGGTAGAGATCTACACAGATGCGGATTGGGCAGGATCAACAGAAGACAGAAGGTCTACAACCGGCTACTATACATATGTTTGAGGAAATCTAGTAACATGGAGGAGTAAGAAGCAGAGTGTGGTAGCCAGAAGCAGTGCCGAGGCTGACTTCAGAGCTGTTGCACAAGGGATGTGTGAAGGGCTATGGTTACAAAAGCTTTTGCAAGAACTACACATCATAGTAGAGCTCCCCATCAAACTTTATTGCGACAACAAAGCCGCCATTAGTATTTCTCATAATCTTGTCCAACACGATAAGACTAAACATATAGAAGTGGACATGCATTTTATAAAGGAGAAAATTGAGAAGGGGACAATTTGCATGACCCATATCCCTACAAGAGAACAATTAGCAGATAATTTCACCGAGGGATTAGAGAGATCTAGCTTTGAAGAGTTTATTTGCAAGTTGGACATGATCAATATCTATGATCCATCTTGAGGGGGAGTGTGGAATGACGGCCAGAAGTTTGAACGACGGCTACCTACCATGCACCCACCACCACCATGGTCTAAACTGTCAAAGAATTTTTTGAAATTTCGACTATGTCAAGTTTCGCTAAAATTTCGAGATTTCCGTTTTGCATAATTTCCGTCGAAATCTCAACGAATCATCCGAAATTTGTTGAAATCTTGAAATTTTAGAGAAACATGTTGAAATTTTAACCATAAAATGAAATTTTGTAGGAATTCAAATGAGAGATTTAGGAGTGAAGTGAAATTTCTCTCTTAATTTATTTTATTCATTTTATTGAAACAAAAGATTATTACAAGTGCTTTTGAAATTATAAGAAAAATTAAAGTTAGAGTAACATTTTATTTAACCATTCATGTCTAAATTATTATTATTTGTATAATAAATATTATTTAAATTATTTATGAACTTTATTTGTATTAACTGAATATGTTTAATGTACATTATCTTACAAATATATTTGATACACATACACTACTATTTTACAACTTTTCCACCTCATACAAAAGATAGATGTATTTAATTTGTAATATATTAGTCCTAAAACTTATATTATTATATTTGTTAACCATTTCTAAACTTTCACAGAGAATTCCAACCTTTACTACTAATTTCTGTTATTTTTTCAAATCAAAATCGAAATTGACATCGAAATCGAAATTTTTGTTGCAATTTCTGTTCTTTTGGAGCTTCGAAATTTGAGTCGAAATCGAAATTTAAGACCTTGACCACCACCTACCATGAGATCTTGCCACAAGCCAGAGGCTATAAATTGAGATGCCCCACCGAAGCTAAACTACATATCTCAACTGTAAGTTGTGTCCTCTTCTGTTTTTCCATATTTTTATTCTCTGTGTACATGTTAAATAGGGACCCGAGTATGTAAAGAATACACAATTGATTCATTCTTATGCTCTACACTAAAGAATGTGGGGTCCAGGTTAATATTGCAGAATTTAATGGTGACATGGAACCTAATGAATTCCTGGACTGTATGGACAGCATAGAGAGTTGTTTTGAGTACAAAGATATTCCAGAATATTGGAGAGTCAAGCTGGTGGCTGCAAATGTGAGAGAGGCTGCTTCTACTTGGTGGAAGCATTATCAAAATTATCATGAACTTAAAGGCAAAAGGAAGGTAAGAGTTGTTAGACCAGGGAATAAAATGAACTAGAAGCTCAAGGCATAATCCCTATCCTGGGATTATGAGAAAACTTTGTACCATTAAGTGCAAAATCTCGGGTAGCATGGGAAGAGTGTGAAAGAGAAGGAGAGCTTGCTTTATAGGTTGAAGCTCAATTGACATGGAATATATTAAAGAATATAGGGCATGATCCATAGTTGGGAGTTTAAACTTGGAATTGTCAAATGAGGAAAATACTAAAAATATGAGTTTATTCGCAAAATTAGAGTTAACAAAGTTAAGTTTGCACTAAAAAAGATGAAAAATGGGAAAGCTACGGAATCAGATAACATCCCAATTGAAGTTTGGAAATGCTTAGGTGATAACGGAATTATATGGTTAACTAATTTATTTAATACAATTGTAAAAACTAAGAAAATGTCAAATGAATGGAGGAAAAGCACTTTAATACCTATATACAAAAGTAAAAGGGATATTGAAAATTGTAATAACTATCGTGGAATTAAACTTATGAGTCATACGATGAAATTATGGGAAGGTTAGTTGAGCAAAGATTAAGGTTAGAAACAAAGGTCTCAGAAAATCAATTTGGTTTTATGCCTGGAGATCTACCATAGAAGCTATTTATCTTTTAAGAAGATTAATGGAAAAGTTTAGGGAAAAGAAGAGGGACTTGCATATGATATTTGTTGACCTTGAGAAAGCATATGATAGGATACCTAGTGAAGTTCTATGGTGGGTTTGAGAAAAAAAAGGTGTATGTAGTTGGTATACCGATGTCATTAAGGATATGTACGATGGAGTAATGACAAGTGTAAGGACTATAGATGGAGAAACTAGAGAATTTTTAATCACCATAGGTGTACATCAAGGATCTCCTTTGAGTCGTTATCTGTGTGCTTTAGTGATGAAATAATTGACTAAGAGTATTCAAAAGGAGGTTTCATGTTGTATGTTGTTTGCAGATGATATTGTATTAATTGACGAAACTACGGACAAAGTAGATGTTGAGTTAGAATTATGGAGAGAAGCTTTGGAATTTAGAGGCATTAGGATAAGTAGAAATATGACAGAATATATGGAATGTAATTTTAGTAATGATAGGAGGAATGTTGGAGACAAAGTTAAACTTGATGATGATGAAATAAATAGCACTTGTAGATTTCGATACCTTGGATCTATTATGCAAGTTGAAGGAGAAATTGAAGATGATGTAATGCATAGAGTTAAAGCAGGTTGGGTAAAATGGAGAAGTGCTACAAGTTTGCTTTGTGATCGTAGAATACCCTTAAATTTGAAAGGGAAATTTTATAGGAGAGTTATAAGACTAGCTATGCTATATGAATTAGAATGTTGGGCGACGAAGAAACATAATATCAAAAAAATAAAAGTTGCTGAGATGAGAATGCTTAGATGGATGAGTAGTATAACATCGAAAGATAAATTAAGGAATGAACATATTCGTGGTAAATTAGGTGTAGCTCCTATAGAAGATAAGATAAGGGAGAGACGACTTAGATGGTATGGACACTTGTGTCACAAGCTAAGCTTGTTCAGGGCATTATGCTTGCCTGTGACCGCTTGTCTCGTGGGTTTGGGATGGGTTTCCATCATGTAAATACTAGTATAGGGTTATTTTCCAGTATTTATTTCATTGTAAGCCAAATAAGGCAGTATGACTCCTCGGTCACTTTGATGTTTCATAGTGCCAGAGTGAGAATAGCCCAGAAAGCTCTTTAGGGGAGGGTGAGTGTTCATCAATCATTGTAAAACTCACTAGCAATTGTCAACGTGCTTAGCCTACTTGCCTCCCTCGCTAAGTATAACATGTCAACGGAGGATTTGTTAATGAATTACGTTTGCTTCAATGTTTACTGCTTGTTTGCCCCGGCTTTCATGAATTGATTATTGTTTTGGCTGCTATCTGAATGAATGTTAATGAAAGTGCTTTGTGGATGAATGTTGGTAAACGATAAGCTGGCTAGTTAAGCAAGAGTGCTTTAGCTAGCACTGCACGGCCCTTCACAACGGTGTGAAAATAGTCGGACCGTGACATTTGGTATCAGAGCCAAGGCTCGGTTGCTACGAGAATTCAGTTACCTTCGTTGTGGGATTTTGGAAGCTTTGGTAGTTGACCATGGCACCAAACAATGCTGAAAGACTTAGTGCACTGGAAGCACAGGTTGAAGAGACAACCAACAACATGGCCAACGAGATGGCCCAACTGAGGGGACTTGTTGATGAAGTGATGGGATCACAACAACATCAAGCAAGTTTGACAAGTGAAATTTCAGGGGACTTTCACCACACCGTGGAAACATTGCAGGCCCGGATGGCTGATCTGGATGCAAAGGTGAATCTGATGGTTCTTGCTATGGGGAACTCCAACACTCCAGGAGTTAGTAAGACCAAGGTACCTGAACCCATAACGTATGGGGGTGCCCGTGATGCTAAGGAGTTAGAGAACTTCTTGTTTGATATGGAACAGTATTTTCGCACTGTGAGGATGGCCTCAGAACAGATGAAAGTGGATACTGCAACCATGTACTTGGTTGGTGACGCCAAACTGTGGTGGCGTGCTAAGTACAATGACATTGAAAATGGAAACTGTGTAATTGAGAATTGGGCAGACTTCAAGAGAGAGCTCAATGCCCAATTCTTTCTTGAAAACGTTGAGTATAATGCAAGGAGAAAACTGAGAGATCTCAAGCATACGGGGTCAATCAGGGAATATGTGACACAATTTTTTGCTTTGATGTTGGATATTCGAGATATGTCGGAGAAGGACAAGTTGTTCTATTTTCTTGAGGGGATGAAATCGTGGGCAAGGACTGAACTTCATAGACAAAGAGTTCAAGACTTGTCTACCGCACAAGCTGCTGCAGAATGCTTGACTAACTACGCTGGGGAGAATACCACTTCGTCCAAAGGATCTGGCGGAGATGGAAACAATGGAAAGTCTTTCAAGAAAGGCAAACCCAAGAGTGGGGGAGCCGACTATAAAGCATCAACCTCAAAGGAAGCTTTGTCGTCTCGAGGGTTCAACACACCCAAGGGAACGGGTAAACTTGAGTGTTTCTTGTGTCGAGGTCCTCATAGAGTTTTTGAGTGCCCTCATAAGGCATCACTTAATGCTTTACAGGCTTCCATTGCTGAACAGGCAGTGGAAGACGATGGGGAAGAAGATGAGACCCTGAGGATGGGTGCAATGCGGCAGGTGAGCGCATTGGAAAAGTAGGTGAAAGCTGGAGGGCTAATGTTTGTGGACTTGAGAATCAATCGGATGAGCACTCGCGCTATGGTGGATACCGGGGCTACCCATAACTTTGTTTCGCAACCAGAAGCTTGGAGACTCAACTTATCCTTAGAGAAGGATACAAGACGCATGAAAGTAGTTAATTCTGTAGCCCAGCCTACTTTGGGAGTAGCCAAGCAAGTTACTGTGAAGCTTGGCAAGTGGGAAGGTCATGTGAATTTCACAGCACTACCATTGGATGACTTTCTAGTCATTTTGGGAATGGAGTTCCTAAGGGGAAAGAAGGCAATGCTGATGCCTTTGGCTGGTTCCCTATGTCTGATGGGAGATTGCCCGTGCATGGTGCAAGCTGTTGCAACGAAAGGAGATGATGGGAAGTTCCTTTCAGCCATGCAACTCAAGAAAGGTTTGAGGAAGGGAGAGCAGACATATCTAGCCACGGTGGTGGTAGATGAAGAAGTAGGCAAAGAGCTGGTGCCTACAACTGTCCAAGCGGTGTTGGATGAGTACAAGGAGGTGATGACGGATAAGTTGCCTCACGAGTTACCTCCACTACAGGGTGTGGAGCATGAGATCGAGTTGTTTCCACGAGTGAAACCACCTGCAAAAGGGCCATATCGGATGGCGCCTCCAGAGTTAGTAGAATTGAGGAAGCAACTTGATGAATTTTTGGAAGCGGGATATGTTCGCTCTTCCAAAGCACCATTTGGAGCACTGGTGCTGTTTTAGAAGAAACATGATGGGAGCCTGCGGATGTGTGTAGACTACCGCGCGCTCAACAAGGTGATAGTGACCAACAAGTATCCTATTCCGTTGATTGCTGATTTATTGGATCAGTTGAGTCATGCCAAGTACTTCACTAAACTTGACTTGAGGTCAGGCTACTATCAGGTGAGAATTGCTGATGGGGATGAGCCGAAGACTACTTGTGTGACACGGTATGGGGCATATGAATTTTTGGTGATGCCGTTCGGGTTGACGAATGCGCCTGCAACATTCTGTACCTTGTTGAACCAGGTTTTTCGTGAGTACCTTGACATGTTTGTCGTGGTGTACCTAGATGATATTGTTGTCTACAGTTCCAATCTGGAGGAACATAAAGAGCATTTGCGAAAGGTGTTCGATAGGGCTGAAAGGGAACATTCTATATGTGAAGAAAGAGAAGTGCTCTTTCGCTCAGAAGAGCATCAAATTCCTTGGTTTTGTGATTGACCAAGGTCATATCAGAATGGATATGGAGGAGGTAGGGGCAATTCAAGAATGGAAGATCCCAACAACAGTGAAAGAGTTGCGTTCCGTTCTTGGCCTTGCCAACTACTACAGGAAGTTCGTAGAGGGGTATTCACGGAGAACGACCCCTATGACAGAACTGCTAAAGAAGGGTCATGGGTGGAACTGGACAGAGGAGTGCGAGGGAGCCTTTGATGACTTGAAGGATGCCATGATGAGAGATCCGGTTTTGGCTTTTCCAGATGTCATGAAACCCTTTGAGGTACAGACAAATGCATCAGACTTCGCCCTTGGAGGAGTCTTGGTACAGGAGGGGCACCTTGTTGCGTACGAAAGCCGTAAGCTTAGTGAAGCGGAGCGGAAGTACACAGCTTAAGAGGAGGAGATGCTAGCGGTGATACATTGTCTCCGTGTGTGGAGGCAGTATTTACTTGGGGCAAGGTTTGTGGTGAAAACAGATAATTTAGGTGTTAGCCATTTCTTCACACAACCATAGTTGACACCCAAGCAGGCTCGATTGCAAGAATTCTTGGTAGAATTTGATTTCTCATTTGAGCACAAGGCGGGGCGATTGAACCAAGTCGCAGATGCACTGAGTAGAAAGGCCGAACTGGCGGCCTTACAAATGGTAACACATCTGACTTCAAGTACTGTTACCACAACGGTGCAGGGGCGCATCAAAGAGAACTTAGCCAAAGATCCAGTTGCGCAGAACTTAATGAAACTTACCGAAGAAGGGAAGGCACGACAATTTTGGATGGAAGATGGATTATTGATAACCCATGGTAACGGACTCTTTGTGCCACGAGCAGGTGATTTGATCTAGACATTGCTGAAGGAATGTCATGATACCATGTGGGCTGGAGATCTTGGATGGTAGCGTACTTTGGCCTTACTGAAGCGGGGGTACTATTGGCCGCACATGCTTGATGATGTGGTTGATTATACCCGAACTTGTCTCACTTGCCAAGAAGACAAGGTTGAGCGGAGGAAAACTGCTGGGCTGTTGGAGCCCCTACTAGTACCATGCAAACCGTGGGAAAGTGTCTCATTGGACTTCATCACCAACCTGCTCAGAGTGGGAGACGCAAGGTCTATACTTGTTATTATAGACAGGTTTTCGAAGTATGGTACATTCATAGCCGCACCGAAGTACTGTTCGGCAGAGGAGAGAACACAATTTTTTTTTAAGAACATTGTGAAATATTGGCGTCTTCCCCACGACTTTGTTAGTGACCGAGACTCAAGATTCACTGGTAACTTCTGGACAGAACTTTTCAGAATCTTCGGTTCACAACTTGAAATCTCTTCGAGTTATCACCCGCAGACAGATGGACAGACGGAGAGATTCAATGGGCTACTTGAAGAGTGCTTGTGCCACTTTGTGAACGCCAACCAAAAGAATTGGGTGCAACTACTTGATGTGGCTCAGTTATGTTTCAATGCCCAAAAGTGCTCCACGACCAACAAGAGTCCTTTTGAGCTTGTTACAGGCTAGCAGCCGTTGTAACCTCACACAGTGGATGTGCCGTACAGAGGAAAGAGTCCTAGGGCGTACGTCTTTACCAAAGAATGGAAACGGAATGCTGAGATTGCCCGAGCCAGCCTCGTGAAAGCTATTAAGCAGATGAAGAAGTGGGTAGATCTGGGGAGAAGACCGCAGCACTTCAACGTAGGTGACTTGGTGCTTGTTAAGCTCAATCCTGAACAGGTCAAGTCACTACGAGGACGAGATAGGAGACTATTTCGCAAATATGAAGGACCAGTCCCCATCTTAGCCAAAGTCGGGAAGGTCTCCTACAAAATTGACCCTCCGACTTGGATGAAAGTGCATCCTGTGTTTCACGTCAGCTGCCTCAAGCCGTACAACGCCGACACCGACGATCTAAGCAGAAATCAGTTAGCTAGAGCAGAAGTGAGTACAATGCAACCTGACAGACGTGAAGTTGAAGAAATCTTTGCAGACAGAGAGTTCACATCCTCAAGGAAGAAGCGGCAGGAATTCTTAGTGAAGTGGAAAGGCCTTGGTGACGAAGAAATTAGCTGGGTTTCTGTGGAAGACATGCAACCGTTCGTAGACGAAGTCGAAGTGTACCTTGCGTCAAAGTCTATGAGGACGCCAACCGCATAAGTGGGGGAGAATGTCACGAGCTAAGCTTGTTCAGGGCATTATGCTTGCCTGTGAACGCTTGTCTCGTGGGTTTGGGATGGGTTTCCATCAAATACTAGTGTAGGGTAATTTTCCGGTATTTATTTCATTGTAAGCCAAATAAGGCAGTATGACTCCTCGGTCACTTTGATGTTTCCTAGTACCAGAGTGAGAATAGCCCAGAAAGCTCTTTAGGGGAGGGTGAGTGTTCATCAATCATTGTAAAACTCACTAGCAATTGTCAACGTGCTTAGCCTACTTGCCTCCCTCATTAAGTACAACATGTCAACGGAGGATTTGTTAATGAATTATGTTTGCTTCAATGTTTATTGCTTGTTTGCCAAGGCTTTCATGAATTGATTATTGTTTCGGCTGCTATCTGAATGAATGTTAATGAAAGTGCTTCGTGGATGAATGTTGGTAAACGATTGGCTGGCTAGTTAAGCAAGAGTGCTTTAGCTAGCGCCGCACGGCCCTTCACGGTCCGACTATTTTCACACCGTTGTGAAGGGCCGTGTGGCGCTAGCTAAAGCACTCTTGCTTGACTAGCCAGCCTATCGTTTACCAACATTCATCCATGAAGCACTTTCATTAACATTCATTCAGATAGCAGCGGAAACAATAATCAATTCATGAAAGCCATGGCAAACAAGCAGTAAACATTGAAGCAAATGTAATTCATTAACAAATCCTTTGTTGACATGTTGTACTTAGCGAGGGAGGCAAGTAGGCTAAGCACGTTGACAATTGCTAGTGAGTTTTACAATGATTGATGAACACTCACCCTCCCCTAAAGAGCTTTTTGGGCTATTCTCACTCTGGCACTTGGAAACATCAAAGTGACCAAGGAGTCATACTGCCTTATTTGGCTTACAATGAAATAAATACTGGAAAATAACCTTACACTAGTATTTACATGATGGAAACCCATCCCAAACCCATGAGACAAGCGGTCACAGGCTAGCATAATGCCCTGAACAAGCTTAGCTCGTGACAACTTGCAACGTAGGCCACATAGTGCACCTATGAGGAAGAGTGACTTAGTTACTATGGGGGGCAGTAGAAGGAGTAGGGGTAGACCTAAAATAACTTGGGAGGAGATAGTGAATAAGGATTTAATATCCTTGAATCTATCAAAAGAAATGGTCTATGATTGCATAAATTGGCGGAAAAAAATTCATATGGCCGTCCCCACCTACTGGGACTAAGACTTGGCTTTGTTGTTGTTGTTTTTATCCATAGCTGGGAGTTTCTTCCAGCAGCATGGCCTCAAACAGAAACAGAAAGGTAGCACCCGCGGTCTGCACAAATGTTGGTCAACAAAAATCAGGCTTATAACCCACAGGGCCACAATGCTATTAAGCTCTACAAGTGTCTAGAACTTTGACATCAATTGAATAAATGCCTGTAAAGGAAGGCTATATGATGACTCAATTTTTCAGAAAACTAGGAAAAAGAACCAGAAGGTGTTGGTGAGGATGATAGACTTGCTACGAGATTGGGCATGAAGCTGACTTGGATGGAAGGGATTGAAGGTGATGAGGTTGGCAAAATGCTTGTTGTTCGAAGATCCATGCTTGCTCCTCCAGCAACAAATGTTGAAGATTTGTTATGAAAAAACATTTTCAAAAGGATCCTGAGACTCATATCAAAGTTCGAACACTTTAGGGATGCTTTGAAAGTTTTAAAGCAAAATGGGCTATATGCAAATATGAAATTGTGCGGATTCTTGGTTGACAGATTCAAACATCTTGCACTTGTGGTCTGTGCTCATGCTAAAGAAGTGAATCGAACTAAAGTTCAAGCTATTGTGGACTGGCCTACCTCAAAGGCATTGATTCAAACTAGAAGCTTCCATGGTTTAGCGACCATTTACAGAGGACACATCTACAATTTCAGCATCATTTTGGCACCAATTACAGTGTCTTAAAAGCATGACATATTGCTGGACTCTTGAGGCAGAAGAGAGGTTTTAGATTTATCAAACTTTGAAAAGTGTTTTGAAGTTGATTGTGGTGCAGCTAAAGTTGGGGTTGGAGCTGTTCTGAGTTAAGACTCAAGAGGGGTGTTCAATTTCTTATTTCATCCAGAAACTTAATGGAACACGACAGAATTACTGCAAACTATGATCTGGAATTCACTTAATGGAACACGGCAGAATTACTGCACCTGTGATCTGGAATTCTATGTTAGTTGATTCAGAGAGAGTTTACTTTACAGTCAGATAATGAAATTTTATGTTATCTGAACTCTTAGAAGAAACTGAAGCATAGAGGTGCAAAATGGTGGCCTTCTTGCAAGATTATACACTCATATTGCACAACAAAGCTCGTTCACAAGGTGGCAGATGTGCTTAGTAGGAGAGTATTTTTGCTGGTAACCATGTCGAAAGTGTTGTTGAGTTGTTGCTAACAAGAAGCAATACATGGAAGACTCCTATTTCAAAGGCATCTTAGAAAGACATGAAACCAGGGACAGCACAGTGCTTGCTGAATTTGTCCTACCAAGATGGACGTTTGTTCAGGGCAAACAATCTGTGTGTTCCAATTGGTTCTTTAAGAGATTTTCTATTTCTAAATTGCATGATATTGGGCATACTGGCCAGGATAAGACACTGAATTTGGTGTCTGAAAGGTATTTTTTGGCGTACCTTAGGTTGAGATGTTTACAAGTATGTGGAAAGATGCTGAACGTGGCAAATAGCCAGGGGCAGCAGCAAAATGTTGGTTTCTACACACCTTACCAGGACCTACTGCTCCATGGTTGAGGTAAGTATGGATTTTGTGGTGGGATTGCCAAAAAACAGTAGAGGTATTGATTCTGTATTTGTGGGCGTTGACTTCTTCTCCGAAACAGTTTATTTTGTAGCATGCAATGAGACGTTGAGACATTTGATGCTACTCATGGAGCCCATCTATCTTTCAAGAGATTGTGAAGTTACATGGCTTTCTCAAGACAATAACATTGGATAGAGATTGAAAATTCCTCAAGCCATTTCCAGAGAACTCTTTGGAAGTTGCTGGCAACTAAGCTGCAGTATAGCAGTGCCCTTCCCCAGACTAAGGCAGATGGAAGTTGTGAATCGGAGTTTGGACAATCTGTTGAGATTTCATGCCCTAAAAACATAGAGGTGGAATTTAATCCTACTGCAGGCTGAATTTGTTTACAACAACACTCTGAACAGATCAACAGGGAAGAGTCCTTTCCATATAGTGTATGGTCAGAGCCCCAATTAAGTTGTGGACTTGGTAGATGTTAACAACAGGTCCTGCATAAGTGATGCTGCTATTACCTATGCTGAAAATCTAATGTAAGTCCAAGTAGACATTCGTGGAAAGCTGAAAGAGACAAACCAACATTATAAAGAAGCTACTAATCATCATCAATGACACAGAGTATTAAGAGGAATACTTAGAGATGGTGTTCCTTGGAAGAGAAAGATTTTCCTACTGGTTCCTATCACAACCTAAAGGTTCCTAGATTCATGGAGAAGTAGAACATCATTTTAGTTATTGTATTTGTATATCCATCATTCGAGTCTCTTACAATTATTCCAATAATTACATATTCAATTTGTTGACGTATGGACGAATATGCAAGCATACATTTCATGCTTGTTTGAGTAGTAGCAATGAGATTCCCCAATATCATGCTAAGAATAGCTAGGATTTACAAAAGAAGATGCCATTCGTTTGATGAAAAATTAAAAGGAATATTGAAAATTTGAGTGGCTGAAGCTGAAGCAGCTACTCTCATAGTAACAGAAAGAAAAGCAGTGACTGGAGTGGGAGAGTCAGAATAAAAAAGAGATTCCTCACTTCTCTCTCATTCAAAACCGTGCACAAGGCCTTCATTTCACTTGGCTCTTAACTGAAAAAAGAAAGAACTCCTCTTCTTTCTCTTTTGATTACCTTCCTTGCATATATATAAGGTTGAATCCATTCGATTTCTAAGAAGATTCGACCATGCAGAATTTTAAGAAAATTTGGGGCAAATTCTTACGAGGTGGAGCTTCCTAATGGGCTTGAAACATCTCCAATCTCTTATGTTTCTGACATTTACATTTTCCATTTTGATATCCAAGATTTGCGCAACTTGAAGAGGAAAGAAATGATATGTACTTCTTATAAGAAAGGACAGGTAATTGAAGTTAGAAATTTCAAGACCTGATGAAGGAAATATTACAGCTTTCTTGTCAAGTGGGAAGGAAAACCAGATATAGAAAATTTGTCGATAAATGAAGAAGAATTTAAGAAATTCAATGCTGTTAGGTGTGCAGCTACAAAACTAGGCCATTGCTTATGTGCCTAGTTTCTTCTAACCCCCCGGGGGGGATGCAGTGCTGTTGCGCCAATATAGCATAATTAGTTTTGTTAAAAGGTGTCCTGAGCCACAAGGCTCCCCACTTCGCGAGTGTAGGGGGAGGGTCATCACAGTGTACGCAAGCTTACCCTTACTTTTATGCAGAGAAGCTGTTTCCTTGGACTTGAACCCCAGCTTTGCTAGTTGCTATTATATTTATTAGTTGTTCATTTTTTGTTATCTGGGTATCATTATTAGGGTCTAATCAAAGTGTGATTTCCTAGGTCTAGCTTTATTTTCAGAATTCATTAATAAGGTATTTTGAGTTTACAATTGTTAGAAACCATTGTAGTCAAGAATAGTCATTTCCCTGGTCAAATTTAAAGTGCAAGTTCATTATGTATTTTTATTTATCTTACGAATAATGAGCAGGCAGTACATTTTCCCTTTCCATGTTGGTTTGAATTTTGATATTTTCAGTGTTTTCCTGAAAACTTGGTAGTGTTGGTTGAGGATTCACCAAGTTGCTCCTTCCATCACTTCCACCACTTTCTGCACAAGAAGGTCTCTTTATGTCACTATACTTTCTAATCTGATAGGTCGTACAGTGGGTTTCCACCACGTATGCTGCATCAAAAATATAACTCTATTAGTATATTATTGAAGTCATTCAATAATAAAAAGTTTTAATAATTTATTAATTATTCTTTAACTAGCCTGTGTTAAGGGTGCTGTGCCCAAACCTAGGGTTACACCGTGACAAACATGTTTAGAGCATGAAAACAACATCACTAGTATGTCGAGGTACAACTGCATATTTGATGTCCTCTCTAGAGCCTAGTCTGCCACAGGAGTCTTGTGGTTTGAATTGTATGGAAAGTTATAGTGTTTTCTCAATTCTTTGATAAAATTGTTATGCTATGAAAAAATATGAATTTTTTATGGATGTTACTGAATATCGTTTGTGG
The DNA here is from genome assembly GCF_029873635.1 of Malania oleifera. Taxonomy (NCBI): domain Eukaryota; kingdom Viridiplantae; phylum Streptophyta; class Magnoliopsida; order Santalales; family Ximeniaceae; genus Malania; species Malania oleifera. Next base: position 53,234,430 of record NC_080425.1, read on the forward strand.
TTGGCCATACAAGATGATACTTGGTGCACTATTTTCAAGGTTTTCATGCTGGTTTAGATGGCATGCTTATTGCTTTAGATGCTTAATTGTTGGGGTTTATATTCACGTATTAACTAACATTCACATATGTTGATGATGGTGCATATATGTTTCCTTGCCAGCTCTTGTGAACTTGCCTATATTTGTTGTTTTCCCCATCTGTTTTATAGATCTTAGTTGTTTATTGCAGCTTTCTTTGGTTACTGAAGAAAGAGACCAGTTAAGAAAAGTTGTTAATGAATTGAAGAAGCAAAGCAATGTTGAAGCTGGAGATGAAGTGGCCAATGGAACTCTTATTCAGGTTCTTGAGTTATTCTCTTATTATTTTTCTTAGTTTTATTTTTCTTGATATTATTTGGTTCTTTGGTGATTACTTCGTTTGTGTTGCAGGAGCTTGAATCATCTCTTGCAAAGAAGGAAGTGTGCATTAAGGAATTGGATAGTAATTTACGCGAGCAAATAGAAGTCAGTAATCGTCAAAATGCTGAAATAAAGTTGCTTGCTGAGAAATTAAATAATGAAGCACGAAGAATAAAGTCATTAGAGAGGGAAAGTGATAGGCTTCGTGCTGAGATTTCACTACTGGAATCAAAGGTGGGTCTATTTGTCCTCTTTACTAGGTTTTAAATTGCATGGATCATGGGGAAGTTGGGTAAACACTAATGGTAAGCATTCATCCGACTACTGGCAAAAAATTTAGTCATGGTTAGAGTTGATCCAATTAGTTGCCTTTCAGCTCATTTGGTATGCTCATTTTTATCCTTAACATGCCAGATCTTTGTTGTGAAATTAAGTTTTTATATGGATTTTGTACAATATCCATCACTTAGTTGTCCAGATCTGTCTCTTATTATTCCGAGACTAGAAGTTATGCTATGATTTCTAAATTTGAGGCTTATGAATTTTGTGGTAATTCTTGGTGCAATTTAGGTACAAAGGATGGGTAAAATATGCATATGAACTTGCTAAAAGAAGGGAAAAAAATAGTAAAATTCTAGGCAACTTTAGAATCGGAGAAGAATTATTTCTGTTACTAATTGAATGAAAATCTTGTTGAGGATTTCAGTGAAGATATCGACAATTCAACTCCAAATAGAAATTATGGGTATTGCCAAAAAGGTAAAGATTATTAGTTGTTAAGGAGGTATAAGAAAGATGAAAAATAGAGTTGATTGATTTTATTTTTTATTTCTCTCTTTATGTTTGTGGACTTTCTTTTTGTAATTCTTTCTATATGCTGTTTGAATAAGTTTATTTTTCGACCAAAAGAAGCGATGAAATTGGGCAAATAAAGTTTTATAGAGAAGAAATAGTCCTAGAAAGAAATAATACTACTTGTACAAAATAAGACCAAATAGAGCCTCACCTTTTGGTTTGTGTGTGCCTCATTACCAGAGTGGGAAGACTATTTCTTGTGTTTTCACTTCTTGCATTGTCCCTTTTTTGTGGAAATTGTAAACATCTTTTTCGGTGTATTTAGGGAGCAATAGGTTTGCCCTTTCTCTTTGGAGGTATGTGTTTTGTTTCTTTCAAGGGATTTGATAAAGCTAAGGAGAGGAAATTTTTTTGGAGAAGTTCTATGTTTGTAGTGATTTGGTGCATTTGGTTGGAGCACAATGCAAGAATATTTAAGGCTTCCGTTGCTCCAGTTGATCATTTGCGGCATAGAATTGTTTAAGGCTTCTGTTACTTAGGTTGATCATCTACAGTATATGATTGTTAGGATTATGTTTGATCATTATCCTATTATCCCCGCATATTTTCTAGGGCCGCTACTTTATTGACATTTTAGAAATTTGAGGATGACAACTAACATACTTTTGGTGACATGGTTACATTGTGTTTTGATTGTGATGTTCTAGCAAAGAAATTGAGATGTCATGGATAAATTGAAAGCATGGTCTTAAATTTGTCTAATTTCCTGAATTTTTGGATTTCGGAATGGCTCATACCTAAATATAGATTACTTTTTGCAAAATTTTGGCCAAAATTTTGAGAATTCCTTAAATATCAGAAATTTCAGTAGAATTTTTTTGATATATTGGATGAAATTATGGGGGTAAGTAAAACCTGGAAAAAAGACCAGAAAATTTATAGATTTTTTTTTAAAAAAAATTTGTTTCAAATTTATTCACAACCATATATTTTAACATTTCTTGGAGTTTCATTCATAATTTATTCAATTTATTTGGCTTTTTTTTGTTATTTAAATTGGAATAAAAATTTTTGTCAGCATTTCCATTAATTGAGGCCTCCAAATTTCCATTGGAATCTAAATTTTTGTCCTTGGTTGGAAGATCGGAATTCTGAGATTTTCAGCAACATTTGATCAAGGAATGCTATTTTATAACAACTTAGTGGTTTTCAATGTGATGATGGATTGGGGGCCTATGTATGGGTAGGGCTAGGTTATAACTTGTGAATGAGTTTGATGAGGTTCTTGCGAGAGAGGACATCATTTGGATGTAGAAGAATTGATTGAAATGGGTCAAGAATGCAGATTGCAGTACTTTGTTATTTCATATGTTGTCTTGTTAGAGAAGGAAGAATCTCATTGAAAAGTTCATTGGGGATGTTGGTACGACTGCAAACAAGTTGCTAGGTTTTACAAAGATTTGTATGGAGGAGAATGGTTCTAATTTTAGGGCTAGTGGAGCTTAAGACTTGGTGGTGTTGGTTGTTATCATGTTCTTTTCATTCTCTGTGATCATGTGCACAATTTTATTCTCTCTAACTTCATCCATTTCATTATGCTATTTATATGTCCAGTAACCATTGTTTATTGTACCGGATGCATGAACTGATTTTCAGAACCCTGTAGCAAATGGGCTATTTACTAGAATGTTTATAAGAACCCTTGAACGCCCATCTTTTCAACATAACCAAACTGGAGCATCCATATTCCTTTGAAGCCTTTTTATGCTCTTGCAATGTTCTGTCTTTTTCATTGACTATCTCTAAGGATCCATGTCCTTATCTCATGCATGAATGGTACTGAAATCGTGCCCATAATTAGCAATTTATCCACCGTGGTACTTAATTATGCTCATTGGTCAATCTAAAAAGGGGACTAGTTTTGAACACACAACACCCAATTTTTATGCTAACCTCCTTTCTTTCTTCCATTTTTAGTTTAGAGTATAGTTATTGCTTGATAATTGAATTTATCGACTGGACATGCTGGTCTAGGATTAAAGCCTGCCCAGGCTACCTGTTCCAGCCCCGCTCTTTTGTTGTACAAAATCTCCTACTGTTGGAAAAGATATACACTTATACTGGATCCATTCCAATTTTTCGAGCAGTTTATTTCTTTTAGTTTTTCTTTTGTGCAAATTTTTCAAGAGCCATCTTGCACTGATTTTTAACATCCTTGGGAACCTTTATGGAAGGTTTCATCCCCTTTCTTGTACCTGCTGGATGATGCTTAGATCTTGTCAGAGTCCCACCCAGTACAAGATTCTTTTGTATACTTCCAAAATAAATCATTTCTTTGACATTTTGAATCATTCTCAAACATGGTTAGTGAACACAACAGCAGCAATACTCCACATGAAACAGAGAACACAATCAGCGTATGTTTGTATGATTGTGTGTCAAAGTGGAATGGGGAAACGAGTGTTATATGCGCGTGCAGGAAGTAACAATAGCAAACCAAAAATACACAAGAATGGAATAAAATTAGATTGAAGAAACCAATGCTCAATGCAAGCAAGAGAACTAGGGAAAAGGCTTGTGGCTTGTTCTTATGAAGTGAGATGAAGAATCAGTTTATGGTCAAATAACCCACCTGAATCAATTAAGGCCGTGGATGGGGGTCTTTGACTCTTTTTTGCTGCCACTGTTTTAATAATTGCAAAATGATTGCAAAGTAATCCTAAAAAGTGTGCCTTGAGGAAAAGCAGTAAAAGGTGCACATCTGACCACAAGGCATTTGCTTTGCACCATAAGGCGTATGCCTTTCTGGGAGTTTCACTTTTTGGTTGACAACTTGGGGCTTTTAGCTTGCACCTTGTGCACAAGTCACACTGCGCTTCTGACAGCAAAATAGTGCATTTTTTGCGCAGTGACTGTAAAAACTTACAGGCATGGACATAGTAACAGGTGGAACATTGGAAAGCATCAGCACACCAAAATTATGGCTCACATTTCTAACGTAGGTCAAAGTGCTGGTTTCAGCACAATTACTTGTTGATACTGGTAGATGCTTTCATGGTTTGGCAAGGGTTTTGTTGAGAAATCCCCACTGGCTGTGCAATGACAAGACAGAAAGAGAGCAACAGACTAATGATTTTGCTTTATACCTGTTACTAATGTGAGATTGCTTACTAGTCACTCCTTGCAATTATTCTTATTTTTTTTTACTTCAGTTGGGTCATGGTGATTTTTCTACTGCAAATACAAAAGTTTTGCGAATGGTAAATACGCTTGCGATTGATAATGAGGCAAAACAAACGATTGAGGCTTTGCAAACTGAGCTACAGAAGACAAAGGAAAAATTACAAGCTTTTGAAGAATTGAAAAGACAGTCAGGTACCAAGAAATGTTTGTCAGCAGTCAATTTTTTTGTTAGATCCATTTACATGACTGAAGTCCATCTTATTGTAGCTTGTGGGTTTAATTTCCCTAGAACAAAATTTTCTGCCCATTGGGTAGAAAGTGTCTGAGAAAATTTAGTGTTTTTGCCAGTTAACATTGCTTATTAATTAAATTATTTATTTGATACTATTGAATTCATGATTATTAGAATTATTTTTTTGATTGAAAAAGAAAAAATTTTATTAAGGAGAACCAGAAGTAAAACAAGGAGCATAAGAAATCCTCCTTAAAAGATACAAGAAAAATGTGAAAAAATGAAAAGAATTCAGAACAGCAGAGCTGGTCAATCATGCTGTAAATCAGAAAAAGAAACCCCTTTGAAACATTCGGCTGCAAAATCCTATGAGGCCAGATACTGAATCCTATCCCAAAGCATAATCAAAGACATCCTCTTTCCTGTAAAAATATGAGCATTTTGCTCGAACCAATCCCCTACAACACTGGAAAAATCACAGACCTCCACAATAATTAGAATTATACTTGTCTTCATTTTTCATTTTCTGTTTTTTGCTTCATTAGCTTATTTAAAATGCTCTGTGTGCGTGTGTGTGTGTGTGTGTGTGTGTTTTTCATGAAAGCAAGCTTGAATTCTGTCTTAAGTTGCACAGAAAACTGGGAACAGCTTTGCCCAGCCATCCTCAGAAACAGCTGAAAGCAAATTGTTTCTGCTTCAATCTGTCTATTCTTGTAACTTATTTTTTTAAAAAATAACAACAAATCCGTTTTACTGAACGTGTTTTTACCATGCCTTTTACTAAATCTGTAATATGGGTAACTAATTTATTTAAGACAATTATAAAAGACTAGGAAAATGCCATATGAATGGATGAAAAGCATTTTAATACCTATATACAGAAATAAAGGAGATACTTAAAATTGTGAAAACTATCATGGAATTAAACTTATGAATAATTCAATGAAACTCTGGGAAAGAGTAATTAGACAAAGATTAGGGTTAGAACCGAGAGTGTCAGAAAATCAATATATGGGAGATCAACTGTAGAAGTTATATATCTTTTAATGAGATTAGTTTAGGAAAAATAAGGACTTGCATATGCTTTTATATATTATAGAGTAATGACTATCGTTAGGACTATTGATCAAGAGTCTAGGGAATTTTCAATCACAATAAGGAAGTTCTATGGTGGGTTTTTAGAAAAAAGAAAGGGAGTTTGTAGTAGGTATATTGATGTCATTAAGGAGTACGATAAAGTAATGACTAGCGTTAGGATTACAGGTTTGGAGTCTAAGGGATTTTAAATCACATGAGGCATATATCAATGATCTACTTTGAACCCTTATCATTTTGCACTTGTGAGGGATTCACTTACTAGGAATGTCCAAAGTGAGGTTCCATGGTGTTTGTTGTTTGTAGATGATATTGTCTTGATCAAGTTACTTCAATATTTGTGTTTGATTGGTTCTTTGGTGGAAGTGCTTGGCTTTTGTCAAAGCCCTGAAGGCCAATGAATTGTCGAATCCTTGAAGCTAAACTAGCTCTTCTTCTCTGATGAGGTTCATAGAGATGAAGTCAGGCTTGATGGTGGCATGTCCAATGTGAAAAAGGGTCAAAGGGAATTAGCTAATTTGAAGTGTTTAGTGAACTAAGATGGGAATGGTTTGAAGGGGGGATTTCTTGGCTAATTATTGCAGTTTGTTTTTTCAAAATATTTTTGTTATGCTTTTATTCTTTATTTGTTTATTTATTTTTTCTCTTCTAGAGTTTTCTTTGTTTTATTTTTTTTTTTTATTAGGATTTAGTATCCTTGCTTCGATTGTACATTCTCTACCTTAATATATGTTCTTTTAGTATCCACAAAAAATATTGTCTTGATCAATGCTTTACAAGGCTCTCTTGAGGCTCCCCTTGATGCTTGCCTCAATGCAAGACAAGCCTAAAATGCCTTGAGACTCAATGTAACATACCAAATCCCCCAAAAGGCTAACACATCACATATCGAGGTTTACACATTTAAACAAAAGGTTGTGTCTTTTTAGTTGAGGCTGCTACATTTTGGGTGCGTGATTCTCAAGTTAGATTTTTCGCAAAAAAATTTTAACTCCATATTTATATAAAAAGAATGTCATAATTGTCATGTTGGTGAAAACAACTTGGATGACTCTCTCTCTCTCTCGTGCACGTGTGAGCGAAACTTCTCTCACTCTTGCTCGAACACTACCATGGCTTTATTAGCAGTATGCAATGTGAAAGCGATTAGTTTAGATCGAAGGAAAATCCTTTTTGAGACTGGATAAGGAGGGGGAGACTCCTTTTTTGTGTGTGTTTGAGAATAACATTTCTCATAATAAGTGGGTTAAATTTTCGAAAGCGGATGTTTCTTGGTTTGCCGATGGATAAGCTTTCATTTGGTTGGAAAGGGTTTCTAGAAGTATTCGTAAAGGAAACATACATTGCTGGATGTCTATTAGGTAGAGGGTGGAGAAGTTTTTGGAGTTAGGTCTGAGGAATTTTTTTGGTTTCTATTTTGGTGGCATAAATAATTTGGATCGTAAAGCTTTGCAGTTGATTTATGAAAATTTGCAATGGAGCTTCGTCGTGATTATGAAGGTTCTGGCATTGCAAGCACTTTTATCTCCTAGATAGTGGAGTTAGGTGGTGATGGAAGGGAAGAAAGGCTGAGGTTGCACAAATCGTCGTAAATTAGGAAAATTGTTTCTTAGGTGTGGGGGTTAGCTACAATTGAAGGAAATAGGGGTGACATTACTGGAAATTGCGGTTAGATTGGAGGTGAATGCTCATGGGGTGAAGGTTTCTAGTGTTTTGGACGTTGCAGCGAATGTTGTAGAGGCGGCTAGGGCTGTCTTTCAGGATGAAGAGGCAAAGAATACTAGGCCCGTTTGATCCTCATTTTGGATTTGGTCCAAATATGTGAGAAAGGAGGAGCCTCTTTTTTAACGAAGTTGGGCCACTTAATTGAACAAACCAATATTTGGACAAAAATGCTATGTGCCTCTTCTTGGATTCTAGAGAGGGCTTTTCTGATTTTTCTCACTTGGGTCTTTCATAGATGGGCCTCGTCAATCATGTGCTAATAGAATTCAAAATCTTTCTCCGGTCCTCCAAGACAAGCATGGAACATATCAACATTCAAAGCATCATTAGGATGATTTTAGCTTGGTTTGTGATGAAAATGATGATAAAAATAATTGTGTCAGATTTGTTGTTGATATTTGGTTTTGTAGAGGGATTAGAGGCTGGTATTGCCAAGAATAATAAGAACAAGCTTCTTTGGTAGGAAACATGATGTTTTTAGCTTTGAAATAGTAAAAGTCTGAGTGTCCTAAGGTTTACACTTGTTGGAAGGTTGTTTTGATGGGTGTGGAGACGAGGAAATTACAAAGAAGCGAAGAGAGAGAGCATTTTGGTGAGATAGGGCCAAAGATTATAAGGTGAAATTTGGAAGGCGAGTTAAGTATTGTGGATGATATACATGCTAAGATGAAGGATATAGTTAGTCATGGAGCTAGAAAAAGAAAGGAGGCTAAGAAATGAGGAGGTGTTTCAAATAATGATAGTGATGACATTTGTGAGTTTGATTGTGGGGGTGGGGGGGGGGGTGTTTGCTATTGGATGAGGTTCGGGTGCAATGTGGAGGGGATTTATCATACGTACACCTACCACCACTGGAAGGATTGGAGTGGTTTTCCATTTTTGAAAACAATGGGGTGGATAATATAATGCACAAGGACGGAATTCCACCTATACTAGTGGTGGTGATTTCAAGGAAGGATTTATAAGTTCAAGATGTTATGGATAAACTGGATTTAAGGATGTGTGATGCTAGAGGTATTGAAGTGCACATTGATTGGGGTAAAAACAAATTGAAAAGGGTCAGAGAGATTTAGCTAACTTGGAGTGCTTGGTTAATTACGACAGAAAGGGATTGAAAAGGATTTTTCTTGGTTAATTATATTTTATATATTTTATTCATATTTTAATTTTTAAATTTTTTTTTTTTCAGGTGAACTTATTGTCCGATTAGGTTGGAACATCTATTTCTCAATCTAATATACCTCCTTTATTTATAAAAAAAAAAAAAAAAAGGAATGTCATAATATGAGTTGATTCCTAAAACTCTTGAACCTCAGCAGCTCCAAAATAATTTAGAGCTGTATCTTTGATCTCGAAAATAATTTTAACTTTGTATTGTTGTAGCTATCTCTTGTCATTATTAACATTATGAATTCCAATTACCAATTTTTGAATGGCCAACAAGAAATTTGCAAAATATTTTTGATTTTATAGGACAACTATAAGAGCAGGTATGATATTTGGATCAAATGTTGGGCAACTAAGAAGCAATATATCCAAAAAGTAAGATAAGGGTTGGGCCGGGGGCAGCTCCTTTGGGTATTTGCAACATTGGCCAAATATTATAGTGGTGAGTAGGATTGAGCTAGTTTCTATTGATGGTAGTAGAAGGGGTAGGGATAGATCTAACATAACTTGCAATGGGATAGTAAGGATTTAATAACCCTTAAATTTTTGGATGAAATTGCCCACGATCATGCAAATTGGCAGAAAAAGGATTCATGTAGTTGATCCCACCTAGTGGGAGTTAAGGCTGAGTTGTTGTTTTACTAAATATGTAAATAACTACTGACAGAAAGCCAAAAAAAAAAAAAAAATAAAATAAAAAAATTTACGAGGCAGAGCTGCATTTGCTTTTCAATGACCAGAATGTACCAACAATTATTGAACAATATGAGGTGTTAATTGGCATTAAAAATATATTTGGCAAGATCATAGATTTGTCTAACATTTCCATGTTAACTCGGCAAAAATGTTCCGGAGGATGGATTTAACAAAGATTCTGGATGGCCAAGTAAAGGCCCAAAAGCGAACTTCTAGTTCCCACTTCTTTTATGGGGACATGTCTCCATGAAGAAGGGAGCATAATCATTATTCTCTTTTCTATTCCACTCTTTTTTGTCATATTTTCTTTGGAAAAGTGCAGCATGACCTTCCCAAAAGTGGGCTTCCAGTTGACCACTTCTCATATGTGGGCATGTCTCCATAAAGAGGGGAGTGGAATCATTATTCTCTCTTCTACTTCCCTCTTTTTTTTTTTCAAAAAAGTGTGGCAAGACCTTCTGAATTGGGTGAAAAAGAAAATTTCTCTTTCCCTAAGTCAATCTAAGGGTTACAAGGTTCCATCACATAGTTACTAGGAAACGCTAGCACCCAAGTGAACTTATTGTTATGAACATTCCGAAATGTGGTACAGTTTGTTCTGGAGTGTTAAACCTAACCCAAAGTTTTAATTCAATATTTTTCACATAATATATTTTTTTATTGGTTAAAGTGGGGTATCGTCACATTTTAATTCTATTTTCTGTCATTATTAATCTATTTCACAAATTAAAATCTCTTTCAGATTTAGGAACACATCAACATTCTCTCCAAGATATACAAGTGCCATTACACCATATAATGCTTTTTCTTCTATTCTGATTGCTTGTTCTATTAACTATACAGCTGATGCTGGGCAACTGGTAGACTCGTATATATCAGGACAGATAGTTCAATTCAAGGAACAAATTGCAACACTTGAGAAACGCGAGAAAAGGTGAGTGGTCAATAGGTTTTTAGTTTTTTTTTTTTCTTTTAACTGATTTAGCATCATCATTATTGATAGTTGTAGTATGCTTTTGAAACAGATATAAGACTGTTTTCGCGGATAAAATTTCAGTATTCAGAAGGGCATGTTGTGAACTTTTTGGTTACAAGGTATTTGAAGAACTTTTGTTGTCATTATGACTATAGCCACGGTCATGATGCTTTATTTTCTAGTTTATTTTGGCCCTATATTGGCTGGGCATCCATGGTCAGTAATTTTGGCCATGGTGTGTGGAAATAAAAGCATGATATACTTCTAATTACTGATTAAATTGTTGTTCAAGTTGCTGCTGCTTGTTATCATGTTCTATTATGTCATAAACACCATGACACTTTTTTCTAGGTGCAGTGGTTGGGGAATGGGCAGTTGTTCCACAATTGATGATTGAACACTATCTTTTGAACGTGTTTCCAGCTTAGTTTTATTTGAAACACCTCTGTTCAAACACAGATTTCTAATGAAAAGATTAGGAATCTTGCTTGGTTATTGCTATATTTGAGCATTTATGATGCAATTGAAGTCATTACAAGAAGTTTGAAAATTGGCCCTACTATTTTTTGTGAACTTTCCTATATTGTGTGGGCTCCATAATGAGTTCTCTTGTTTCATTATCCTTGTAAAATTTGCTCTCTTTAATGAATTTTTCTTATACATAAAAAATATTTTCAATTTTTTGAATTTATAGGGACCTTTTGAAGCAATTTATTTTTGGCTTTCGAAATCACTAGAAATCAATGTACTACTCTACTACTAATCAATTAGATTTAATACTTAATTAATTAGTTATGTACTAGAATCGTTAAATGTGCTATTGATTGGTTTAGCTACTTGCTAGGATGGTTAATAGTGGCCCTTTGATCAAAATTAGATTTGTTAATGGTTACTTAGTGTTTTAGCATTATTAGTATGTACTAGAGTTATGTTAGTAAGTGTGAGTTAATAAGGGTATTGTGGTCATTGGTATTGTACTTGACATATGTTATAAATAGAAGGAGAGACCTATCATTGAGGTTAGGTCTTCCATTTTACACAATTATTCAACATGGCTCAAAGCACAATGGTGTAGACTCAAAAAAGTGACATTAATAGGGACAAAAAATCGATGTAAAGTAGGGGTATATCATTGATATCTCTTTTGAGTATAAGAATAACCCAGAAAAATACATTTGATAGCACAAAGATCTAACTTATTCGTTCATGGAGTTAACTAATGGTCAAAAAGACACTCAAATATATGAGGAGGAAGGGAGAACAAAAGAGCCTTAGGGAAGATAATTGAATAAAGGATTTTACCACCAATGATAGATGATGGCATTTTTTTGATGAGAGAACAATTAATCAACATGACATCACTCAAAAAAATTTTGGGGACATTCATTTGATACAATATTTCTACTTTGAAAATATGTTTGTTTTTCTGTTTTGCAACTCCATTTTATTTTGGAGTGTGGGCACAAGATGACTAATGGATCATACCAGAATTAGTCATATAGGCATTGAATTGGGTACTAAAGTACTCCTTATCATTATCACTATGACGTATCTTGATTGTCATATCAAATTGAGTCTTTCTTTGCGAACAGAAGACACAAAAGATATTAAACAACTTTAAATTTTCATTAAATTCAAGCAAGTCATCTTGGAGTAGTGATCGAAAAATGTAACAAATTACTGAAACCTTTATTTCAAAGCAACATGACTAGGACCCAAACATTAAAATGGACGGTCATGAAAGGACTATCTTCTCGTTTGTTGACTTGGGAAGAAAAGGGAACACGATGATATTTTCCCAACGAACAAGACTCACAGTCAAGAATACATATTTAATTCAAGGTAGGAACTAGTTGTTTCAATTTGTTCAAGGACGGATGACCAAGGCAACTATGGATTTGAAGTAGTGTAGCAGAGACTATACAGGCAATGTGAGAAGAGAGTGACTCAAAGTAGTAAAGTCCACGAGGGTCATGTCCTGTACCAATTATTTTCCTCGTCTTCAGATCCTAAATAACAATAGAACTAGGATGGAAGGTTACATAATAATTTGAGCCTTTGTAAGCTTCAAGCTGTCATGAGATTGAAAAGAGACTTGGGAATGTACATCACAGAAAAAAAAAAAGAGATGGAGGGAGTAGGATTTACAATTCCTATTTCCTAAGATGTTGATCCTCTTGTTGCTTTTCCAAAAGGTGTTGTACCCAACATCCAATCTCTAATTTTGCTTGTTATGATTTCTTGTCTTCCTCATATTATTGTTACGTTAGTTCTTTGTCTTCTACTGCTCTTTCAAAATCTATTTCTAAAACTTTGTCCCATTCTGGGTGGAGGAATGTAATGATTAAAGAGATGCATGCACTACAGGATAGTGATACTTGGGAGTTGGTACCTTTATCTTTTAATAAGTATGTGATTGGTTGTCGCTGGGTGTATAATGTGAAGGTTAATCCAAATGGTTTCTTGGCTTGATTGAAGGCCCTCTTTGTTGCTAAGGATTTACTCAAGAGCATTGTTTGGATTATTTTGACACATTTTCTCTAGTTGCTAAATTTTCTTTATGTTCATCCTTAGCGACTACTTGTCATTGGCCTTTGCATCAGTTAGATGATAAGAATGCTTTCCTACATGGTGATGTTTAGGAGGAGGTTTATATGGAGTAGCCCCTTGGGTTTCTTGCTTACTTGGAATCAGGCTTAGTGTGTCATATCAAGAAATCATTATATGGTTTAAAACAATCTTTGAGAGTATGGTTTGGTCGATTCAGTGCTGTAATACTTGAGTTTGGCTTCCAACGATGTGCAGTAGATCACTTTGTATTTTAACATCATACTTCATCTACTAGGATTTTGCTTATTGTGTATGTGGATGATATTGTGATTACTAGAGAAGATAATCAAGCCATCTAGGATCTAAATCTTTTCCTACAAACTAAACTTCAAACTATGGGACATTTTAAGTACTTGTTGGGTGTAGAAGTGTTGATCTTGTATAGGCACGATCTTGTCACAGAGAAAGTATGCTCAATCTTTTAGATGAGGCTGGGTTGTTGGGATCCAAACCTATTGATACACCCATGGATCCTAAAAGTTGATGCTAGATATGAGTTATTTGTTACCTAACCCAGGACTGCATTGGAGACTTGTGGGAAGGTTGAATTATCTCACAGTCACTTGATTTGATATATCTTTTGCAACAAGTGTTGTGTTTGTTTATCAATTCTCTGAGAACAAATCAGTAGGATGTAGTAATTTGCATTTTGAGATATCTTAAAGGTGCACTGGGGAGAGGTCTCTTTTGAGATATCTCGAACGTGCACTAGGGAGTGGTCTTTTATATTAGGATTAGTGTCACACTTATATTCAGGGATGTATACATAGTTGTTACAATCGTACGATTCTCGATTTGAATCATATGATTCGACTCGAATAGGCTGTAAATCGAGTCGAATAGTTAGGGGAATCGATCGTGGAGCAGAATCGAAGTTGAATTGAGCAATTCATACTATGAGTTGATGAATCGAATTGAGTCATGTGATTTGATCAATTCTGGTCTCTGGCGGCACGAACATGTCTAATTGGTTTAATGGCCAATAAAAACTCAATTTTACCCCTATTTTTTGAACGATTTTGTTAGTTGTGCCCTTTACATAGCTTCTATCTCATAGAAGAGAAAAAAAGAGACCTTTGGAACCATTCCTCCGTGCTCTGGTTTTGCGATTGAGATTGAGCTTTGAAGGACTACTAGTACCGGTCTTCTCCTTTATTGTTACTCTTTGTACCATTGAAGAACTAGTTGGCACTCGGTAGTTGTTTTTCTTGTGACAGGGGAGAAGCCCAGAACAAGAAGACTTAGTGCTGAGTCCGCTGATTGAGTGATAGGTAAGTAATAAGTAATAATTTTATTTGGTTTTCTTCAATTTTTTATTCATTTTTTATATTTTAATCAATTTTCGATATACTTTTAAGTACTTTTGTCTTTTTCTACTTATTTTAGTTTTTAAAGTTTTAAAGAAAGCCTATACTTATTTTAGAAGTTTTAAAGAAAGCATATACAATAAAAAATGATATTTTTTTCTTATAAAACACAATAAATTTCAAATCTTTATTGTTTTTTATGACACATTCTCTTAAAATATAGTCTTAAAAACCACAAAATTTAATTTTTTATTAATATTTTCTTGTCTTGAATAATTGAATCATTCTCTTAATTTTTTAAAAGAATGCATACACTTGTGAAATACATAAATGTTAAATATAATGGACTATTCACTATTGAATTTTGTCATATTTTATTATTTTATAATTCAATTATTCAGTAATCATAATTCTTTATATTGTTATACTCATATTATATTATATTAATATACAAAATATAGAGTGTAAACTTCTAATAAATAAGTAACTAAGTATTAAGTAATATAGTTATAACATTATATATTTATGTAATTTTATTATCCTTCTTTAGTTGTTTCTTACTCTTTTTAAATATGTTATTCATTGTTTATTTGTAGATTGAAAATTGAAATTTGACTTGGAACGTTTGTGCTTATTTGAGATTTTGAGTGTTAAGAGTGTGGGAAGATGGCTTCTAATTGAAGTGCTAAGCCTAGAAAAAAGACTTCCAACACAAAGAGTGAGGATCCTACATGGTATCATTGTTCCCAAATCAATGATAATAGAATGCACCTTAAGTGCAACTATTGTGGGCTTGAAAGATGGGGTGGCATAATTAAAATGAAGCATCATTTTGCGGGGGATCATGATAATGTTGCTCTGTGTAAGAAGTGTCCAGAAGAGGCGAGGGAAAAATTTGTCAATCTTTTGGAAGGAGTAAAACAAAAGAATATTGACAACGAAAAAGAAATTTTTCAAGAAGAATTTGGAGAACAAGATCAAGAAGTTCAAATTATAGGAGGATAAAGACGAGGCACCATGGATGCCTTTGTAAGTAAGGGCAAAGGAGTAAAAGGGAAAGGGTTCAAGCAACAAACCTTGAATGCATTGGTGAAAAATAGGGAGCTGGTGGTTCAAAGCATTTGCCCGTTTTTATATGGACATGCTTTACCGTTCAACTTGGTGAAGAGTCCATTATTTGCATCAATGATGATGGTTGGGGAATATGGAAAGGGGTTGAAGCTTCCAAGTTATAATGAGGCTAGAGTCACATTTTTTAAGAGCGAGGCTGATAGTGTCAAACAAATTATGGAAAAATACAAGAAAGAATGGGTGAGGACCGAATGTACTTTGATGTCTGATGGATGGACCGACACAAAACAAATGCATCTCAAAAATTTTCTTGTTAGTAGTCCTAGTGGTATGATTTTTCTCAAATCAATAGACACTTCAAGTGTGGTGAAGGATGCTCATAAATTGTTTACTTGTCTAGCAAAAGCTTTTTTTTTGTTTAGAAAAAGCTTATTTACTTGTTTAGCAAAAGCTTATTTACTTGTTCAATCCACAAACCAACAACTAAAGTATTCAACACAACACAAGTAAATAAAACTTAAACAAGCAACCAACCATTCAACAATCAAAGTATTGAATCCACAAATACCCAATCAAGATAACCTTTTGGCAATTTTCAGCTTTTCAAGAATTCAAGATATTTTCTCTTTTGCAGCCCTGTAAACATATGTAAGCCCTGTGGTTAATTGATTTCGCAATATGAAGCAAAACACTCTTTCCAAGAATTTAGACTTTAAACAAACTCTCAGTTAATAAGTCTTGGGTGTTGAATCAATCAACATACTCCCTTATGGTTTCCGGAACTTATTGATCAACCAACGTACTCCCTTTCGGTTTCCGCAATCCCAAAAACAAATTAAGCTTAAATTTATTTAATATCTAATCCACGTAGTGTATATGATTAAGGAATTTAAAACATCTACGCAGTTTATATATGCTGAAAATAAAGAGAGTAAGGGAAAGAGAGACGGGGTTTTTTACGAGGTTTGGCTTATCCCCAGCCTACGTTGTCGCATTTGGCAAACCACCAAAGAATTCCACTAATCTAGTTCCTTTTCGGGCGGAACAAAACCTTACAAGCGATACCCCATGCTCAAACACTCCTTCACTAAGCTAGAGCAATGCCTCTCCAAGCGATACCCCACGCTTGGGCGACGATCCAAACAATCCTTGAATTGTCAAATCTACAAGAGCAAGATCAATAATTTGTGTACAAACCCTCAGATAGGGTGGATTAGTACAATTTCAAATACTATATACTTCAATCAAAATATCAATATGAAATACAATTGAAGCTCAAAAGAGATTTCACCAAGTTTTCCTTCTTGATGAGAATCAACAATTTAGATACACAGAGAAGGATTGATTAGTTGCTTCTAGAAAATCTCAGCAGTTCAGATGTGCAAAGATGAGAATATGAGAGCTTTGAGAGTATGGGAGTTTCAGCTTTGAGAATTGATTTTGGATTGCTTGGTATAATTTGATTTGCAAAACCACATATTTATAGAGTGAGTTTCCTTGTCTCCCAAGTTGCTTGGAGTATCCCCCAAGTTTTTACAACGTTTAGATTTAAAAAACTAATTTTTAGAATTTTCTCGTTGAAGTTCAAAATTTAAATTTCCGCAGGATCAGTTGGCTGGACAGGCGACTGGGTAGGAGTTTATATAGGGTCGGTCAGCTGGCTAGACAGGCAATTGAAACCTCTCTGTCTGCCAAAAATTGATTTCGTTAAATGGTCAGTCGGCTGACTGAACACAGATCAAAATGGTTAGTCGGTTGACCTATCAGTTGGCTGACTTGTTAGTTGGCTGACAAAACCAGTTTATTCTGGTCAGTTGGCTGACCAGTTAGTTTGCTGAGGTGCTGACAGCTTCGACCACTATTCAGTATTTTGGTTATAACATTTTCTATATAACTTCAAATTGGACGTTCTTAGTATCAAAATAAAGTTAAGAGAAAATTCCATAACTTTCATATTGAACACTTTAAGATGAGGAGTGTTTGATAAAGAAAAATACTCATTAATACAGATATAGAAAAAAATAACTGAATTTGGAAAATCTTATTTTGGTGCTTTTCATTCCAAAAATAATTTTACCATTTTTAAAATAATTTTTGACCTTATAAAAATATTTTTCAGTTATTTTAAAAGGTATCTAGGTCCAAGTAGTTAATCTAAGAGTTTCATGTATCCATATTGAAATCGAATGAAGTACTTACATAAATTTGACATTCTAAGCACTTAAGTTCTCAGGCTTGTCTTTCTTTGACTCAATCTTGTCTTCGAGCTTCAATATAATTTGAGCTTTCTCTTTAATATTCATGCTCTCATAATTTTCAAGCTTTATTAGATCATCTTTGAACCCATGCCTTTTAAGCTTCATTTGATCATCTTTCTTTGAAGTATAAGCTTTCATGAATCCTTTTAAACACTTGACCTTTCTTTCTCATAGTTGAGTCCTGAAATGTCGTCACTTAACCATATGTTAAGTTTCCACTTGTTTGTTAGCATCAAAACAGGATGTTAAGCCTTATAAGACCAAGAAAGAGTTTTCTAGAAAAAAAAAATTGAAGGGAGCTGGGGTTACAAGGTTTGCTACATCTTTTCTCACATTGAAGAGTTTTGATGAAAACAAACTCGCTCCTCGAGTCATGTTTGCATTAGAGCAGTGGGCCATGAGTCAATATGCTTCTAGATTGGAAGCTAAGAAAGTGGAGGCCATATTATTGTTTAATGATAAGTTTTGGAAAGCAATAAAGTATTGCTTGAAGTGTGTGAGCCCACTTGTGAAAGTTCTAAGGCTTTTTGATGGTGATGTGAAACCGGCAATGTGTATATATATGAAGCCATGGATAGAGCAAAAGAACAAATTGCCCAAAACTTTAATTATGAAAAGACCAAGCATGATCGTATTTGGAGCGTCATAGAAATGAGATGGGACTTGCAACTCCATAGGCCTCTTCATGCAGCAGGATATTTCCTTAATCGAAGGTAAGTTGCATTGTACAAAAACTAAATCAAATTTGATAGCATGTTATGTGAGCGGTGAGCCTATTACCTATGCGTTTATTTTTATCACATTTTTATTTTTAGGTTCCAATATAGTGATGGCTTTAATGCAGACACGGAAGTTAAAATTGTTCTATATAACACTATTGAAAAAATGTATCAGGATGTTGAAATGAGGATCAAGATTGATCAACAATTGGAAAAGTTAAAAAAAGCTGAGGGGATGTTTGGCTTAAGCATGGCTACTCTTAACAAGAGACAAGAAACAACCCGGTATTATATCAATATGATAGTTGCCTACTTGTCTTTATGATAATTTTTTCATTGTTTAGTTTTTAGTTCTTGGTTTATAACCAAAAATACAATATGATTTTTGTTCATTTGTTTTGATCATATCTATAGCTTTATGGTGGGAGTTGTGGAGAGGAATGCAAGGAGGTTCAAAGACTTGCAATATGAGTCCTTAGCCTCACATGTAGTGCCACGGGATGTGAGAGAAGTTGGAGCACGTTTGATCATATCCACTCCAAAAAAAGGATCCGATTGGAACAACAAAGTCTAAATGCTCGTCTTTGTTAAGTGTTCAACTAGAGCTAAGGCAAACAAGGAGGCAACAAAGTGGTGAGACATAAGGTCCAATTTGTTTATCGGATATGGAATCAGATGATGAATGGATTACCAAGAAGGAAGGCCCTTGTCAACCTGAAGACATTTCATGGATGAATGTCAATGAGTGCTTTGAAGACAATGGAGGAGTTGGAGATAGCAAGAAAAGCAAGAGAGGTATGAGTTGTATGACTTTATATTTGTTGCTTCATAAGTAATTAGTTTATGAATGGAGGATGGGGCATTCAAAATAATTGACATGTTTTAATAATTTTATAATGTCATATGATAATGTAGGACCAAGGAACTTGAGATTTGATCATAGAGGAGAAGGAAAAAGTGTTGAAGAAGATGACATTGAGCTGATTGATGAAGAGGAAGGAGATGAAGAAGAGGAGGAACAAGAAGAGATGATTGTGGTAGACGATGAAGAATATGGTGATGGCGATGATGATGGTGACCTTGCATTAGGGGAATGGGATGATGAATGATGATGCACTACATCACACATTAGTTGTTTATAATCTATCATAGATGGTTTAGAGTTTTGTTTGTTTGTTTGTGTTTTTTTTTTTTTAATTATGAATTAGAGATGTGGGCTTCTAGATATCTTTTTTGTTTTTGAAGATGGCATCTCATAACACATGTTACGGTGTTAGGGTACAGTTTTGTGGAAAATTACCATAACTTGATACTTGATAGAGATGGGATTGATAAATCATGGAATATCTTTTTGGTATATGACTAGTTTTTCCTTTATATATATATATATATATATATATATATATATATATATATATATATATATATATACATATAAATCATGGTAGGATTCAGACCTACAAAACTTGCTTCAAGTCTTCAACAGTAAGCATCATTCCAGTTAACATGATTTATCCTTATATATATATATGTGTGTGTGTGTGTGTGTGTGTGTGTAGAGTCAAATAAATCATGGTAGGATTCAGACCTACAAAACTTGCTTCAAGTCTTCAACAGTAAGCATCATTCCAGTTAACATGATTTATCCTTATTTGTTGGAATTTCAATGTGTTTTGCTATTTTATTTTGTTGTACATAAGTGCATTCCATTTGGAATCAATTTTTCAAATTTTGTACCAAATCTTACGATTTGATTCAATTTTCGATTCACGATTCACTAAATTGGAATTTCAATTCACGATTTGAATCTTGTTTTGGCAACTATGGATATACATATGTAGAATGGGCCAAATCACCTTCCAACCAAAGATCCACAATCTGGTACTGTATCTTTGTTGGTTGTAATTTGGTTTCTTCGAAGGGTGAGAAACAAATTGTGGTGGCTAGGTCAAGTGTTGAGTCAGAGTATAGGGCTATTGCTCACACTACATGTTAACTTATTTGGTTGAAGAATATGTTGGAAGAATTGGGTTCCCCGCATTCTTGGCCTATGGAGTTGATGTGTGATAATCAAGTTGCTATTCATATTGCCTCTAACCTGGTCTTTCATGAGCAGACGAAGCACATTGAAGTTGGTTGCTACATTGTTCGAGAGAAGCTTGTACGGAAGCTCATTACAACTACTCATGGTGAAGTCTTATTTTTGGCTTGTTGATTCATGCACTAAAGCCTTGGGAGGTGCTCATGTAATATTCATTTGTAACAAGTCAGGAGCATATGATATACATGCTCCAGCTTAAGGGGGAGTGTTAGTGGTTATTTGGTTTTTTAGCATTATTAGTATGTGCTATAGTTATGTTAGTAAGCGTGAGTTAGTAAAGGTATTATGGTCATTGGAATTATACTTGACATATATTGTAAATAGAAGGAGAGACCTATCATTGCGGCTAGGTCTTCCATTTTACCCAACTATTCCATAGTATTTAATATTTGCACTCCAAGCTTCAATTTAATGACCCAATATTTTGATTCGTTATTCTAGGTGTAAATCAGTTGCCTAGTTGGCTATAGTGAATCTTGAATAGCCTGCAATGATACCACATGTGCAATTAGGTGGCCTAGGAGTCTCTAGACATGCCCCTAGGTGATGGTCTAGGAGGCATTCCTCTAGGCATTGCTTAATCGCACCATAAAAGGCACTTCTCTAGGTGCCTCTAGGTTGTGCCATTTGAGATCGTTTTCTAGACACCTATATATACCAAAGGGGAGCCACTTTTAGTGCTTAAAGTGATTCCATGGAGGTGCCCTCTAAAATGTTTTGATAATTTTGTTGGTCTCCCATAATTTTGAAGTATTGTCTCAACAATGAACTATACTCTTTGGATAACTAGACATGCCTCATCTCATATGGCGTTTAGAGTAGTTTATGAAAATGTTTATGGCCATGCATCATCTATACTTGTGAAAAATGGTGGACCCTACTATTAACAGTTAGGGCGTAACAATCGCAACTATTGTGGATTTTATGTGATAGGCAACAGACACTGATCTATAAATTCACATTTTTTGCATTAGCTAACTTCTTAAAAGTATATTGTTTAGCGTGTTTTAATCCCATAATCGTAGATACTAACTTTTAAGCAGTTTTTAGTATATTTTAATTAATTGACAATAGTGTATGCTAAAAGTATTAATGTTCCCTTGGTTTTTTTAGTCATTTTTGGCAAGAGCAAGCCTGCGTTTGCAACTTTTTGCAGCTTTATTGACCATAAATGCAATTAAATTGAAGAAACCATAAATAGAACAAAGCATAAAATATGAAGTGTTCATATTTCATACATTCATGTAAATGGATAGCTATTGAATGTGTTTATATCTCCATATCAAATTTAAAATTTTTTCGTTTAGAAAACAAATATTGAACTTTGTAGATGTGATTTATTGGATACAAGTAATGGAGATGTCATGGAGATTGCTAAGAGAGGAGAGCTGGGGATCCTTACGAGCTTGTTTTGGGTAGAAGGAGAATTACGTAGGGATGTTGATGGTTTTAGACAAACTAGAGAGAGAGTCTTTGATGAGAAATGGGGACCAAAAAAATTTCTCCCAAATGGGGTGAGAAATGTTTTGTTTATTATAGTGCTAACTTGGGGTGAGGTTATTATCCTTGGAGAGAGATGGCTGCATATAAGGCTTTGACCAATGGGAGAAAAAGAATTTAAGTCATGAGTCATCCAGTAGTTTAGTGACACATAGCCAAAGAAACAAACGATAAGCAAAAGGCACATATTGTGGACGACACTTGATCTAGCTAAGGAAGGGTTAGGGGGATCAGGCCACTGTTTGGAACTCGGTTTGAGCCCACGAAGACCAATATGTCTATAACATTCTAGGACCTGGGATTGATCTGGGCCCTGGTACACATCTTGTGATCAATCTTGGGCACATGTATGGATGATTTGGCTATTGCAAAAATTATGGGATTGAAAGTCAAAAATAAATCAGGTTGTTATCTTTAATTGCAGGCTACAATTAATATGTTATTATACAACTAGACATATGTTGAAGAATGTATTTACAAACTTACAATATATAAGTATTTATGTTATTTTAATGAGAAAAAAATTGCATTTAACAAATTAAATGTAAATTAAATTAACTTGGAAATAAAAATTTTAAACAATTACTACTTGAAGTAAACAAATTTAAAAATGATTATTTAAGATTTAGTATGTGAAAAATAGTAAAAGATTTGCAGAGGGCTAAAAAAAACTCATTTTAAACATTCACGACCAGTTTGGCACTCTAGTGCACTGTGACAGTCTGAACTGGCCCATAGCTATTTTTAACAGCTGAAAGTGTCATGTCAATACTTCTGGTACGTGATAGATCGTGACTCCATCTAGAAATCATGGAGGCACTAGGCCTAGGAAAAAAATATTTTGCCAAAAACATCATTTGAATACAAGTAATAAGCCAGAAAAGATGGAGCATTTGTTAAGAGATAAGATGAATGGATATATTCCGCAGTGCAACCAAAAAGTTTTACATCCACTACCAAGCTCTTTATATTGAGCTTTACTCACTTTATATTCAACATTTTCCCCATGTTGAACCAGTCCTATTCCACACTTTTTGGACCAAATATGTCCGACAAAATCACATGCTTGGTGTCCTCACATCGTGTAGTGCATGTCAAAAAACAACAATCTCTTGGAAAACTAAGCAAGTTATTTTTCTGATGCAAATGGGTGTAGAATAGTAGAAACGTTCACAAATAAATGCAAGATTTCATAACAGTATTTTAACAGCCTTCTTTGATTCAAATAACTACTAAATCCTCAAAATAGTTACTGCTATGAATTTTAGTCAGCAAATAGGGAAATTTTTCTATGCACAACAACTTCTTTTATCCCCATATTAGTTCCCAATGCAAGATGTTACTTCGCAGAGAATTGAGAAAACATTTGAGAAATATCATGCCCAAGGCTAAACCATTATCTGTTTTAAGTTACAAGTGCCTACACCTCAAAACCATATTAGATCTAAACAACTGGCTGTGTTCCAGAACAATAAGAACTGTTTTTTGCCGGCCTCTTGCATCTTTGGCAGCGATGGAGGGACTTGTAGGCATGGCTGAGTTGGATCCTCAAAACCCAGGTCACCAAATTTTCACAATCCTAGTCAGTTAGGAGCTGGGTTTTGCAGAGAAATCTTTCTTCAAAGGCAAATGCCAAAAAGCTTCCTTGAAAGGTGGCTGGAGGCTCCTACTATACCAACCCAAAAGCTTCCAAGAGAATCCAACTTCCATTTTGCACATAACTCCCTCTAAAAACTGCTCATCTTTTAAAGCCCTACCAAAAATAACTCCTATCACAAAAAATACCCTGTGAATATTACAAAATGACCACCAAGTTTTATATTCAGGCCTGCCAACCCATTGTACCAAGAATTTGAAATAAATTCCTGCCCAGATCTTCACCTCTCGCCCATTTATGACAGCGTCAATTTTTTATTTTTTCTGCCTTGGTAGAAGTGACTTTGGTTGGGTTCTTGCAATCAACACTTTATACTTCAGTATTCCGATCACAATAGAAAGGGTGCAAGTCAGCCACTTTAAAGATTGATGACATATCAAAGCCTTGAGGGAGTTCAACTTCATAGGCATTTTAATCAAATTTGTGCGGAACTTTGCATGGCCCCCATCGTTCGACTTTTTAACATGTGGTTGATTAGCTGCTTCTTTGTAGAGTTGGTTCAAACATCTTGGCATCACTCAGTATAAGCTTTTATTTGGTTATCGAGGACTTCCAATGGTCTGGCTTTTGGCTTTACTTTCCGCATGACCATGAATCTTAAGTGCTTATCATTTTCCTTTTGATTCTCTGCACCTCTATTGCCTTTTTCGCCTCATCTTCTCCAAAGGTTGCCATTTTTGAAAATTTCCTTATTCAAAATTCAATCTTATGACTGCAGTTCGTAGCCCAAGTCCCCACCTTATCCTTTCTGCTCATGTGTGAAGATTTCCTTCGATCTCATTGAACATCTTGCATATTTCCATCATTTTTGAACTCCAAAACTTGTTTTTGTCACTGTTTCATTCTTGATTTGGCTTTGGTAGCAGCAACTACATCAATTTTTTGTAGAATATGCTGAGGTTAGTGGCATTATCATTGTGGCAATCATTCCACATGGCCAACATTAGTGAGACAACTTGCTTTTATTGTAAAACCCCTCTTATATTTAGGGTGAGTAAATATACCAAGAACTTCATGCACTATAACTTGATTTTCTATTGAGGGGACACTTGGAAATTCAATCAAGCCCTTCTCATTTTGAGTGTCGTGTTAGTTTGTTTTATGAAAACTAATGAACTGAATTTCATCCTTCTCCTTGTTTGCCACATCAACATCTTTTGTGGGCTTTAAAACAAGCTTCTTCTTCTTGTCACCATTTTGACATAGAAAGAGTAGGTATTGACATGCTTCATCTCAGACAAAACTTCAGTCCTTCTGCTAAGGATGAGCAAGTAGAATATGGTATGTTTCCATTGGTACTACATAACTCCAAACGGATTCTTTGTAAATGATTCTAGTCAAAAAATTGATCATGCATCTTGTTGTCATGAATACTTCCTTTATTAGACCAGAGAGTGTGATATGGTTGTGGGTGTTCCATCACTTCAAGTTTAAAATTTTTGATACATCGCTAGGGTTTTTTTCGTAGTGAAATTGGGGAAATTTAAAGAAAGGAAAATAGTTAGAGAAAATAGGGTTTGATCACTTCGAGGGGATCTGCCTCCAGATTAGCCAAAGGCTATGAATTATGCTTTTGCTTGAATGGAAAAGCCCCGTAGGGTAGGGAAACTTACTTCTATTAGTAATGTAAAATATCCCAATCCACGTCCTTAATGAACTCAATCCCAATTGATTTGGGAATCCTAACACGTTAAATAATATTCCCAACATTAGATAATCCTAATATTAAATAAGATCTCAATTAATTTGGGAATCATAACATATTAATTAGAGATCCCAATTGATTCAGGAATATCATTAAATAGAAAATCCCAATTGATTTGGGAGTCCTAACATATTAATTAGAAATCCAATTGATTGAGGAATCCTAACATTTTTCCATCAATACTTCAGCCGGCAGATTTTTGCATTTGTCGTTCTCAATTACTAACAAAGCTTTCTTCCTGCTGTGCATGTTGTTTTAAAACAAATCTTCTGCAGCCAATTAATTTTCACTCAAATCAAAGATCTACTCAATATAACCCTTTTGACAAGTTCTACATCTTGCAGAAATCAATTTAACATAATTTGCTCTACTTGTAAGGTCATGTAGCAAGAAGCATGTTCACTCCAACAACTTAGAGATCCATGACTATCATAACGTTTATGAAATCACTTGGAGCTCAGTGCTTTTTCCTTCATTAATTCCATTTTTCTTTATTTTATTAAATGAATCCAATGAAGATTAATACGAGGTACATGATACTGGCCTTTTCAGGTTCTGAGATGTTTTTTCCAGCTGCTTTTTTTTTTTTTTGAATTTTTTTCCCTGATTTGTCTACATTTCTTGCAAAATTATCATTCTCATATTCTGTTTCCTCTTTTTTCCTTTTTCTTTTCCCCCCTTGGAAGGTTGGGTTTAAAGAAACAACCTAGCTATTTGCATGGTGTAACAAAATCGATAATCCCTGTAAAAGAAACAGGTAGATGCTGTACATATGTTGCTGGGTGTCCCTCTCCTGATTTTCCAAATGTCCATACTTCTCTTCATAAATTTATACCCCAAATCTTTATCTGCTCTATTTTTGACTTGCTTTTTCTTCATTTGATCTCATCTATGTTCCTCCAATCAAAATGTATTATATTCCCAACCTTATCAACTAGTAAAGCACCCATTAGTTACTTCTTAAATCTATTACATATACGTGCTTAGCATAATGAATTAACTCTAGAAAGACATGCATGCTCAAAGCAATGTAATTAAGTGGAAGGATTATCACATCATCTGCCACACCCATATCTCTGTGTGCTAAAAATGAGCACAACATTAGTGTATATGTGCATGGAGGTGGTTCGTTACCCATATTGTTTGACTACCACTTCACCATAAAAGCTTAAGCTATTAGGTTATGTGCCAACAATGTATATCAAGCTTTAACAATCCCTCGCATGTGCAGCCTGATATAATGTGGAGAGAAACAAATGATAAATAACACCCATAACAGGGAATACTTTTTTAAACAGCACACAATAAACACTGGCAACAAGACTAAAACCTGGGACCTTGTGGTAACCAGCTATAATACCATATTAGATTACCACTTTACCTAAGAGCTTAAGCTATTAGGTTGTGGGCTAACAATATATATCAAGCTTTAACATCTATATTTCATCCTATTTATTAATCTTGAAACTATTAGGCTACAATATTTGATCGAGATTTTGAAGCCATTTCTTTGAGGCTTATTTTAGTCCACATAAGAACTTAACTAGTTTGCACGCTTTATCCTTTCACCCTTGCACTTTAATTGTACACCAATTTTGTTATTCTATTGACCCTTCTTCATCCAATTCAAGGTTTGAAAATTCAATTTCAGCTAAAATTTCTAAGTTTCAAAAGTATAATTCGCGTGTCAAAGTCAATTTCAATTTCAATTCTAAGTAGTATGGGAATTAGTGGTAAAGCATGGAATTTTTTTTAATAATGCATGATGTGTATAAGGTGCAATAACTGTAGTACACTAGCCATACTTTAACATATTCAATTAATATAAAAGACAATCATAAGGTGCAATAACTGTAGTACACTAGCTTTACTTTAACATATTCAATTAACAGAAAAGACAATCATAAATTAATTATTATTAGTTATCATACAAATACAACTTATTTAGACATAAAAGGTTGAAGAAAATGTTGTATCTTGTATCTAAGTTCAATTTTACAAAACAAGTTACAATATGTTTAAAACTAGCATTTCTATCTTTCTTGTAAAAATATTTAATTTCAATGGAAGAGATGATTTATTCTGAGAGACTTCAAGTTTTGGCTTTTGAATCTCAAATTTCATTTTGAAAGAAATTTATTTTCGTAGTCAAATTTAGAAAAAGAAATTCATTGAAATTTCGAGATTTCAATGAATTTGAGATGATTTGTGGAAATTTCAATGGGATTTTCATAAGATCTAAATTGTCTGTAATTTCTGTTTTGAGGGTGGTGGAAAGTGGGAAATTTAATGGAAATTTCTACAATTTTTGGAAATTTAGAACATGACCCAATTCACTATTTATATTATGCCATCTCAAATCCTTTTTGTGGTTGTATAGTTTATAGATGGTAGGCAAAGCATTCAGTATTCTAATTGTGGTTGTTGCTCAAGTATAATAATAATCTGTAACTTCTTTGTTTGAAGTCCTTCAGCTACCAATCTTCCCCATACTTGCCAAGAGTATCATCAGTCCTCATTTTTTTTTTTTTTTAGTCCATCTTCTTTGTTTTATTACCCTAGCTTCCTTCCTAGCAGCGCCTTCAGATTTCCTAGCCTTTTTCAGGAGTCTTTGTGTTACATTCTATATTTAAAGCTCTCAGGGCTTGATATATGTGTTGGGCCACAGTCTAACAACTTAAGCTTTTTGGTAACATTGTTGCTTGATAAAGTATTTGAACTGTGATTGCAAGAGGTCTTAGGTTCAATTCGTGTTGCTTGCATTTATCGTCCTTTGTGTTGTTTATTGCTTCTTTAGCTTAAATGTGCAATTATGCTGCATGTTTGAGGGAGCGTTACGGCTTGATAAATATTTTACTTCAATCTTCAGCTCGAGCTTTTGAGTAAAATGGTTGGTTAGCGAAAAGAATTGGAATCAGGCTACTTATAGTGTCTCTGGTTCCTCTAACCAAATACCTGTCCAAATACAAATATCTTAGGAGTTAAAATTCCTTTATTTCTCTGATCCACTTTGTTAGCAGTTGCTTAGTCTAATCTGCTTCAGGTTTAAACCACTTATGTGCTTAAGAAATTATTTAAACCCTTTTTCTTCAAATGAATCATCTCTAGATCGGTGCTGATATATACAGTATAATATTTGTTTGGTTCTACCATGCAAAATTTTAAACTTTATTATGAAGTGCATGACCAAGAAAATGCATTGTTTCACCCCCCTTTTTGTTAATGGTTCAGGAATGTTAATAATGGCAATGTTGTGTTCTATGTTCTAAATTGTTAAACATTTAGCTGCTTCTTCTACCATAACTTCAGGAGTTGTTTTGTCCCTTCTTTGGATCTCTTTTTTTTAAGTAATAAGCTGATAATGATGGCCTCCTATGTCACATTCTTGCCAATGCCAGAATTTTTAGACAATGAGACTCCAGGACAATGCAGGATAGGCAGAAATGTGACCAAGATGACATGTTTTGCAAGTATTTTAAATGCCATATCTGATTCTCTGTTCAATCTATTGGAGGCTGGGTAAAATGATAGAAGGAAACACAAGTAGTTCCTCCGTGATTATTTAATGCTTGATATAAATTGTTGGCCCACAACCTAACAGCTCAAGCCTTTAGGTAAAGTGGTAATCTAGCATGGTGTCGGAGCTGGTTACCAGGAGCCAGGAGGTCCTGGGTTCTAGTCTTGTTGCTCGCATTAATTTTGTGATGTTTAAAATTTTATAACGGGTGTTATTTTGTGTGTTTATCTCTCCACGTGCTGTCGGGCTGAACATGCAGGGGAGTGTTTAAAGCTTGATGTACATTGTTGGCACACAACCTAATGGCTTAAGCTTTTAGGTAAAGTGGTCATCTAACAGTAGTAAATTTAATAACATGAAGATGATATATTTTCTAGTTGAAAGTTTTCATCAAATGAAAAACGTACTTGATTTTAGGTCTGTCTTGGAAATATTTGGTGAAATAAAAGACATTGTCAAGATTTGCAATGATGCAAGCATGCAAAGTGCTGATTGCATGTATGTAAACTAATCCCCCACTAGCATCCTAAAACATATTGTCAGGAACCTCTATACACATCCCTAGTTGCACCATAGGAGGCATCCCCATAATAGGCAGCCCCCAGGCATCCCTCAGTGGTGCCATGGGCACCTCTGTGTGGCACCATAGGAGATGTCCCATTTGCATTCTGTGTTACCACTTGCACCCACATTTTGAAAATTTTAACAAACTGTACTCACTCTACCTGCATGGAGCTCACTTATGTATCAAACACAATGACCCCAACTAACTTGATTCAGCTTAAGTGAGGTGATGTGTTACTTACATGAAATTTAGCTTCTAAAATTAAGTTCTTTAAGGATTGTTCAGTCTCTTTAACCAGGCCACAAGTTGTATTTCAGTTTTGACCATTTTATACCAGAGTGCAATTGCCTTGAGCAGAATGGTAACAGCATCTTCTTGAGTGCCCAATGATGCAGTTAATTACAATAAACTATTGCATATATAGCTTACTTGCATCTGGAATGATTTTAGATGGATTCTCCTGTCTCTTCATTTTTATTTATCTTGGTTTTTTTTGGATTTATTCAATAATATACTACAGTCAATATACCCTTTAATGCACATTGATGCAAGTCAATATTTCATACAGTGAGTTTTTGGGTATTCATTTCATGTTTCTGTGCTGGATAAAGTGGGTGGATTTCCCTTCTTTCCCGAGGAATGTTTTTGTGTTGTGTTTTTCATTGCGTTTTTACAATTTTTGGCAGATTGTAATGGATGATCATCAGCGCCCTAATGGAATTCCAGTGACTCGTTTCACTCTCCAATCTATATATGCTCAAAGTGATGATGAAAAGCTTGAATTTGAGTATGAATCGGGGAACACTAACATATTGGTAAGTGGAATTCGTTTAATTCTAGTGTTGGTGATTTCTAGAGGGACTAGACACTTGTGTATGAAGTCTCCCACACATATTTTTATATTATACAGGCCAAGAAATTACAAATTGACCCTTAAGCCCTAATCACTTACAACAGTTCCCTTGTGCTGGACTATAAATATTAAATAGTCCAGGCTTGTCACTTAAAAATTGAATACAACCAGCAACTAATTCGTTAGTAAATAAATCTTGCATACTGCAAATCATATGAGATGTATTGAGTGCAAATATTTACATTTACATGAGTCTCTTGTCCTTCGTGTCCTTTGGCAATGCAGCCTCTCTCATCTCTCATCTCAGCAAACTCTCCCCATCTCTCTTTCTCCCTCTCGCGAAACAGAGCTTTTTCCCTTCTCATGCGTATGGTGCTATGTAGCCTTTTGGTGAAGGCTATGATGAACCAAGTGATACAGATTGAAGGAAAATCCTTCAATTTGCGTTTGGACAAGGGCAAGGGAATCTCATCTTTGCTCGTGGTCGAGAGCAACGCCGTTCCTAATGAAATGGTTAAGATTCCTCAAGTGGAGCTGGAGTTGCAATCAAATGGAGGCCATAATAAGGGAAAGCAATGGGTCATGCCCATACTTGGTGGCTATTGTTGGGGAAAGCATGTGATAACCGTATCCTTCAAGCCATGTTACTTTCATGAATTGCATGGCTGTTGCTCTTGCTTTTGTATTGAATGAGTTGATACTAAGCATGCAGTGCATGGACCAAGTTATATATATTGATGTTGGAGATTTTATTTAATTTATTAGTTTTGGAGAGGCTTAAATGAAAGGAAGTTAAAAAAGATGTCAAAAGACTCATAATAACATAGGAGTTGGGTCAAAAATAGAGAAAAAGTAAAAAGAAACATGCTGAAACCAGGAGGGTACAATAAGTATATAGGTGGCAGCTTTGCAGAGCCCTTGTTGTGAGCTGCTGTTATCCTGCCATGTTTCCAGCCCAGAAGGGGACACTTGGCACACAACAAGTTGTTGCTGTCCTGATCCACTTCTAGCCATCCATACAAGCAACAACTCAATCTACAGTTATGTTTTGCTGAAAACCTTACATCTGGAGGTTTTTTTGGGGGGGGGGGGGGGGGGGGGGAGAGCGAGAGAGAGAGAGAGAGAGAGGAAGGAAAAGAGAAAACTCTGCAGAAAATGAGGAAATTTTGGGAAAATCAGGGAAAAAATACCGAAAATTCAGAGGAACCTCAGCCTAAATTGTAGAAGCTGATAAGTGATAATCAAGGCAGATGTTCGTAGTTTTCATTTATTCATCTAGGTATTTTGGGTAGAAATGGAATTTTTCAAGGAAAATATGATAGAAACTTGCATGAAATTGAATCCTAATAAGGAAGGATATTAACCTTGTTATTTCTTATTCCTAAATGTGTCTGCACATGTGTTCTCTATGAAAATAGCTGCGCATTTTTGTTTTAGCTGGTAAATTTATATGTGATGAATATTGATATTGTAAGGATGATGGTTTTGCTTGCCCTGGCATAGCTTGTGTGCGCATCAATTGATTTGCTATTATGTGAAATAGCTGACATTGTATCTGTATGTGTTGTTTGTGGTAGTGACATTGTGAAATTTGAGCAATTGTAGACTCTGTTTCCCTTGGGCGAAAGACCTTAAACCTCTAGGGGAGTTTTCCATGCTAAGCAGTGGTTGGGCAAGATAAAATTTGCACCTTTTTGAGATGAAAATTGGCACTTGTGGAAATAGCACTACTATGTTGTAAAGTGAGATTGCTTAGAACAAGGAATGTGTTTATGATAGTATGATTATGCATGCATATAAAGAAATCTCATTTTAAAATAGTGAATCGGCTAGGATTCCCAAATCAATTGGGATTCCTAATTAATGTTTTAGGATTCCCAAATCAATTGGGATTTCTATTTATGTTGTGATTTCCAAATCAATAAGGATTTGTAATTAATGTGTTATGATTCCCAAATCAATTGGGATTCTATTTAATGTTGGGATTTTTATTTTATGTGTTAGGATTCCCAAATCATTAAGATTGAGTCCATTAAGGACTTGTATTGTGATATTTTACATTTAGAATAGGAGTAGGAAGAAAAGAAGAGAAGAAGAGAATAAAACATCTCAAAACTGATCCATAGATTTCACAAATGGAGTCCTTACAATTGAACACTGCATCCCTCACAAAATAATAACCAACTTCAATGTGCTTTGTCTTCATGAAACACTGGGTTGCTAGCAGTATAAATGGAAGCTTGATTATCACAAAACATATCTATGGGCTTCTTGACCAAGAATCCCATCTCACAGTATGAGACATAGCTTGGTATTTTTCTTCAACTCTAGATCTAGCTACAGTAGTTTATTTCTTGCTACACTTGGTAACAAGATTGCACCCCACAAATGTATAGTATATAGTAGTAGATCTTCGATCATTAATTGAGCTAGCCGAATCTGCATTAGAGTATCCCTTGATCTCACAGTTTCTATTACATTTATATATCAAACATCTTACAGGAGAGCCTTTGAGATACCTTAGAATCCTACAAATAGGATGCCAATGTGGTGTTGGAACAGAAGAATGGAGAAACAGGAAAAACAGAGAAGAAAAATACTGAAAAATGCCTCTTTAATTTACTGACTTGAGGAAGAAATTATATATATAAAAAGCTACAGTGCTGCAGCACTTTTTTTCTGGATTTTTGAGATTCTTTTCAATTTTTTCACTACTTAAAATGATTGGGATAAGGCCACTATTTATAGGGCAGAGTACATGGGGAATAGATGGGAAATTTTAATATTCTAGGGACTTAACAACTCATGAAATAGACCTAGAAACAAGGCAAAGAATATGACGAGTTCATAGACTAATTAACTCACTCCTGTGCTATTAATGGATGACAACTGTATTCCACTTTGAACAACTGAACAGAACTTTGAATAAGAATCACACTGGCTGCAACTTGTTGACTGAATAATTTTATTGCTGAATGTTCTGCTGACTGTAAGCTGAGTTGTCTGCTGACTTTTCAACTAAATAACTGAATTAACTAAATTCAGTAGGTTCATGGCTTTCTCACAAATTCCCCTCTAAAGCCGTGAGTCCTAACATGTCTCTGAGCTTCAAAAGCTTCTCAGTAGTAATAGATTTTGTGAGCATGTCTGCTGGTTGTTCATTAGTGCTGATGAATTCTAGCTGAATTTCTTCCTTCTGCACAAGGTCACAAATAAAGTGATGTCTGACCTCAATATGCTTTGTCCTGGCATGAAAAACTAGGTTCTTAGTTAGAGCTATTGCTGACATATTATCACAATAAATGGTTGTAGGACCCTATTGCTTCAGCCCTAAATCACTAAGTAATTTCCTCAGCCAAACTCCTTCACAAGTAGCCTCTGTCGCTGAAATATATTCTGCTTCTGCAGATGACAAGGCAACAGTGTTTTGCTTTCTTGAACACCATGAAATGGTGCCATTTCCAAGGCAGAAAACATATGCCAATGTGCTTTTTCGATCATCAACTGATCCGGTCCAATCACTGTCAGTGAAACCGCTGAAAACAAACTCAGAATCTTTGCTGTACTTCAGTCCAAGTTTTAGTGTGCCTTTAAGGTATCTTAATACCCTTTTTTCTGCTGCATAATGAAGTACACTTGGGCTGTGCATGAACCTAGACAACATACTAATAACTTGTGTAATATTAGGCCTAGTATGAGTCAAGTAAATAAGGGATCCATCTAAACTCCTATACTGATTTTGGTTGAATTTCTTAGCTCCATCATCAGAATTTAATTTTTCATTTAGAGCCATAGGAGTACTTACAGCCTTACAGTCCTTCATATGAAATTTCTTCAAGATATCAGCTGCATACTTTTCTTGGGAAGTGAAAATTTCCCTTCTTCCTTGCTTAACTTGCATCCCGAGGAAGTACTTCATGATCCCTAATTCTGTCATCTCAAAATTTTTCATTATTGAGTGCTTGAAATCAGCAAGTAAATGAAAATTGCTTCCAAAGTAAATCAGATCATCAACGTACAAGCAAACAATGATGAAATCAGTTTCTTTTTAAAAAAAAAATAAAGAGCTGGTTCATGAGAGCTTTTCTGAAATCCTAAATTCTGAAAAATAAGAATCAATCTTATTGTTCCAAGCTCGTGGAGCTTGTTTGAGACCATACAAAGCCTTGTTTAGTTTGTACACCTTTCCTTCTTTGCCCTTCACTTCATAGCCACGTGGCTACTCAACATAAACTTTCTCATTCAGTTCTCTGTTGAGAAACGCAAATTTAACATCCATTTGATATTTAAGTCCAATTTGGCAGCTATTGCAAGTACAAGTCGAATTGTCTCAATTCTTCCAACCGGTGCAAAGGTCTCGTTGAAATCAACTTCAGGTTGTTGAGAATAAACTTTGGCAACCAATCTGACCTTGTACTTTTGAATGGAACCATCCTCGTTGTACTTGATTTTGTAAACCCACTTGAGACCAATAATGTCTTTGCCTTAAGAAGGATCCACAAGCTTCCATGTGTTGTTCTTTTCAATCACGTTCAGCTCTTCTTCCATGACCTTTTTCCATTTTTTATCCTTCACCACATCTTCAAAATTCTGTGGCTCACAAGAGAAAAGAGCAAATTCTGAATTTTCATTAGAAAAATAGCTTCTAAAATCACCATATCTCTTTGGAGGTCTTCTAACTCTTTGAGATTTTCTTACGACAAGTGAAGAAGATGAAGTTCCTTCATTTTATGAATTTTCAGATTTTGAACTTGTTGGAATTGGTGTGATCCCAAGAGGGGGAGGGGTGAATTGGGTTTTAAAAATATTTCGGCTAATTTAAACATTTACACCGATTCACCACATTTCATATCCCATTAAATATAATAGCGTGTATGAAAAATGATAAAGATATACGTTCAAACATACACGTGCGGCATATCTCATTTAACTCAAATGGGTGTACGCAAATAATTATAACAGTAAGTAAACAAGCATACACACATGGCAATTAAAATGCAGAAAGTAAATGAGATAGTGAGAGAGCGACACAATATTTGTTATCAAGGTTCGGTCAAACCAACCTACGTCCTTGCCTTGGGCATACCCCCCAAGGATTCCACTATCCTTGCTCACTTAAACGGGCGGAGCAGAAGCCGCTACAACCTTTTCTTACGGGGTAAGGTAAACCCCAACTCAATTACCAATCTGAGCCCAACTGGTCTCCCTTACGGGACGGAGACACCCCAGTTCAATTTCTGAGCTGAACCGAATTGGTCTCGCTTACGGGGCTGAGACTCCCTAGTTCAATTTACGGGCTGAACCCAACTGGCCTCACTTACGGGGCTGAGAATCCCTAGTTCAATTTATGGGATGAATCCAACCGATACAATAAAAATCATTTTTGTACATATTAAAATGCCTCTAAATACAAGCATGAATGTACACATTAAAAGCTCAAATATATGCACTCTCTTATGATATGAGTTATGCTCAGGGATTAAGGGTGTTTTACTCAAAATAATATTTCAATTTTGAAAAAGATGTATATGATAAGCAGCACACAAAGATTTAAACCCTAATAAAATTTTCTGAAACAAAATATTTTTCAATAAAGGATATAAGAAAACCTAGGGTTTTTAGCTAAAAATGAATTTTGTCAATAAGCACAAGTGAGCTTATGAATCTTTGCAATGAGTTGTGCAAAGATTCACAATGCCATAAACAAATTCTCCACAAGAATATTTATCAAATAAAACATGGGAGAAACCCTAAGTATAGTCTACAAATGTTTTTAAAATAAAAGCTTGAGTGAGAGTATATGCTATGGATACAAACTAAATGCCCAAAATAAAATACTCTCTTCTAAAAAGATTTTTCAAAAGAAAGATTGAAAGAGAGTATGAGAGAGTTTAAGCTTTAACACCAAAAAGATTTTTGAAATAGAAATTGAATGGGGGAACTTTGATTACAAAATATTTGAGAGAATTTTAAAGCTAATCAAAGTTGCTAATCTAAGTTATGAAAGGGGTATTTATAATTTTTTTGAAAATTATGACCGTTAGGGACATTGGGGATTTTTGAAATTGTTTAATTAGAATTTAACCCCAATTATTGCCGTTAATTTTAGTAAACCCGGGAGGTTCGGTTGCCTGGTTCATAGGGCCGGTCGCCCGAACAGACTCATAGCCAAAATTGGGTTCGGTTTGCCATGGGGAGAACCGGTTGACTGGGACAAGGCAATTTCCCAAACCTTCGTAGGTTTGGGCGCCCAGTGCATGGTTCGGTCTACCGATTCATAAGGTTCGGTCGCCCAAGGCATTTTTGAACTATAAGTTCGGTCACCCGAGGATAGTGGAAAAGTCAATGACCAGGGTTCGGTCGACCGTAAAAGTTATGTTCATTTTTGGTTCGGTCGCCTGAGGCTTCTGACATCATGGAATGCGCCTGAGTGTATAGTCTTTACGTCCTTCAAGACTTTTATTGCCAGTCTCCTTATGTGTGTGTTGAATTATAACTTGTTGAATCACTAAATACACACATAAGTAACTTGTGCTTTGTCAGCATCAAAACAGGGATTGGACTCAAAAAGCCAACAGAACTAAGGTTCCCGGGTGCAATTTCAGCTTCTGAAATTGATGGATTATGGGATTCAGTAGCTGATTTAGGTCTTGTTGCTTCAGCTGGTACAAAATTTCGAATATTTGTTGAGTTTTGGTTGCTAGAAGTCCACTGCCATACTCCCCTTTCATCAAAGATGACATCTCTTGCCAGTGTCAGCTTGTGATTAATAGGATTCAGCAGCCCGTAGCCCTTTGATTCATCGCTGTACCTAATAAATAGAAGCTTTTCTCCCTTCTAATTAATTTTGTCCTTATTAGGAGTTTTGTTGAGTGAGTAGGCTAGACAACCAAACACTTTTAGATGACTAACATCTGGTTTTCTCCCACTCCAAGCCTCATAGGGAGTTCTATTCTTCACTGATTTTGTTGGTGACCTATTTAAGATATAAACAGTGGTATGTACAGCTTCACCCCAAAGAGAATTAGGAAGTCCTTTACCTTGTAACATGCTCCGAGCCATTTCAACAATGGTCCGGTTCTTCCTTTTAGCAACTCCGTTCTGTTGAGGGCTTCTACTCACTATTAGTTGCCTTTGCCTTCCTTCTTGCAATAATTCATGAACGGGTGATATATGAATTCACCTCCATGATTAGTTCTTAAGGTCTTCATTTTCAGCCACTTTGCCTTTCAATGAGGGCTTTGAGCTCCAAAAATATTGAGAAGGCATATGATTTTTGCTGAATAAAATACAACCATATCATTTTAGAAA
This sequence comes from Malania oleifera, assembly GCF_029873635.1. Taxonomy (NCBI): domain Eukaryota; kingdom Viridiplantae; phylum Streptophyta; class Magnoliopsida; order Santalales; family Ximeniaceae; genus Malania; species Malania oleifera. The sequence continues at coordinate 53,271,872 of NC_080425.1, forward strand.
AATCATCAACAAAAAGGATGAAATACCTTTTGTTTCCAAGAGATGGTGTTCTTGTGGGACCAAATACATGAACAAGCTCCAAAGGAGCTTTGGCCCTCCAAGAAGTTTTGGGGAAAGGAAGGTGGTGCATCTTCTCGTAAATACATCCTTCACAAACTCCTTCAATTTGATTTATTTGGGGAAGACCACGAACCATATCCTTTTTCTTGAGAAGCTGCAGTCCTTTATGATTTAAATGCCCATATCTTAGATGCCATAGTTGAGATTCGTCTGAAATTTCACTCTTCAAATCCACTGGACTTGTGTAGTTGATGGAGAGTGGAAAAACCTTGTTCGATTCATCTCAACTTTAGCCATTAGTGAGTTCTTCTTCTTGTCTATGATTATGCATTCATTTCCTTCGAAATGAACTTGATATCCTTTTTGAATTAACTGCCCCACACTTAAGAGATTGTGAGCAAGATTTGGGACAAGAAGAACATCATGGATGAATTTTTGCTGACCTGATATGGACTGCACTGCTATTGCACCTTTTCCTTCAACTTTTACAAATTTCCCATCTCCAAGAATAACAGAATTTGAAACATTTTCATCAATTTTAACAAATAACTCACTGTTACCTGTCATATGATTGCTGCAGCCACTGTCGAGGTACCAAACCTTGTTGTTGTTGCTTTCAGCATTGAGACAAGTGAGAAACACTTGCTCTTCATCATTTTCCTTGCTGAAATTTGCTTTTGAACTTTCATTCTTCTTGTGCCAACAATCCCGGTCTGAATGGTTTGGAATTCGGCACCTTTTACACCTTAAATAGCATTCAGCTGAGGTGTGATTTAACTTCTTGCATATGATGCAATTCTGTTCTTGATTGCTGGACTTTTGAGGCTGAAAATTCCTGCCTCTGCCATGGTCTCTTCCACAACCACGGGACTGATTATTTTGGTCTCTTTGAGACTGGTCTTGTTGCTGAAAATTTCCCTTCCTCTCTTGATTTTTCCGGTTCAAATTGAGTTTTGATTGAAAAGCCTACCCCAAGGGCTGACCTGAAGATCTTTTAATTCTTTCCTCATGTGATTCTAAAGAACCACAGAGGTCAAACATGGTCATAATTGAGACGTTTTTGATTCTTCAATTGCTGCAGCTGCACGATCAAATTTTGGTGGTAAACCTTTGCGGATTTTTTCAACGATCTTTTTTTCATCTATCCAATCACCATAAGCTCTGATTTGGTTGACTATTTCAGCAACCTTGGAGAAGAAATCTTTGATGCTTTCAGAATCTTTCATTGCCAAGCAATCAAAGTTCTTCCAAAAGAGATTGTAGTCGGATAGAGACTACTTTATTGTTTCCTTGAAATTCCTTCCGCAGTGTTTCCCATGTGTCTATCGCCTTTTGAATGCCAAAGATGCGGGGATTGATGGTCTTGCTGATCCCTTGATGAAGATAACTTGAAGCAAGAGCTTTATTTTTTGATTTTTTCTTTGTTCTGAGCAGATCTCTAAGATGAGGTTGCTGTGCTTGTGTTTGTAGAAGATGAATCATCATTTGCTGAAGTTGAGTCATCATACCCTTCTTCAATAATCTCCCATAAGTCTCGTGCAATGAAGAAAATTTTCATTTGATCGGCCCAGTACCCATAATTTTCTCCTTTGAAGATGGGTACTTGGTTTTGAGAATAATTGAACATAGTCGCAGCAGAGGAAGAGGTGTTGGACGACATGGCTCTGATGCCAAATTTTGTTGGAACAGAAGAATAGAAAAACAGAAAAAACAGAGAAGAAAAATACTGAAAAAGGCCTCTTTAATTTACTGACTTAATGAAGAAATTACATATATAAAAAGCTACAGTGCTGCAGCACTTTTGCTGTATTTTTGAGATTCTTTTCCTTTTTTTCACTACTTAAAATGACTGGGATAAGGCCACTATTTATAGGGCAGAGTACATGGGGAATAGATGGGAAAATTTAATATTCTAGGGACTTAACAACTCATTAAATAAACCTAGAAACAAGGCAAAGAATATGACAAATTCCTAGACTAAATAACTCACTCCTGTGCTATTAATGGATGACGGCTGTATTCCACTTTGAAAAACTGAACAGAACTTTGAATAAGAATCACACTGGCTGCAACTTGCTAACTGAATAATTTTATTGCTGAATGTTCTGCTGACTGTATGCTGAGTTGCCTGCTGACTTTTCAACTAAATAACTGAATTAACTAACTTCAGTAGGTTCACAACTTTCTCACATGTGGTTAGTTAGGATTTTTCATAAATTGACTTACCACCCCCACAACAAAGGATATGCTAGGTTTGGTGACTTTCAGGTAGATCAACTTGCCAACCAATTGCCTATATGGACGTTTACCTCTAAAGTTTGGTCCAACATCCCTAGAAAACTTCACATTGGGATCCATGAGGGTATCATTCGATTTTTGCTGAGATAGATTCAACCCTTTGTTACATTGTATACTTTCAATACTAAAACAGTAATGTAGAGTACCCAAGTCCTTGATTTGAAATTTTTCTTCAAGCCGCTGCTTGACAGCTGCAACCCCATTTTGGTCATTGCCAGTGATGATGATGTCATCAACATAAGCTACTAGAAGCACCAAACCTATCTTGTTTTGTTGAACAAAGACTGAGTAATACTGAATGAAATCAAATGCAGAGACCACCTTACTAAATTTGTCAAACCAGGCTTGAGGAGATTGCTTGAGACCATAAATGGTTTTATGCAACATCCATACCTTACCATCCTCCCCCATAAGCAACATACCTAGGAGGTTGCTCCATGTATACCTTTGCTTGCAGATTCCCATGCAAGAAGGCATTCTTCACATCCAATTGGTATAAGGGCTAATCAAAATTAACTGCCAATGAGATAAATACACGAATAGAGTTGAGTCAAGCAACAGGAGAGATGGACTTAAAATAATCAATATTGTATGTTTGAGTGTACCCCTTGGCCACCAATTGAGCCTTAATGTAGACTAGGAAATGTGAAAAATGTTGTCTGTAAAGTACAACCCAAAGTAAATAGCTAGTTGCAGAAAGTAAAACGTCTTTTCTTACTTTACAAAATATTGTATGTATCTTGTGTTTTGAACAAATATTTACTTCCAATGGATATCTAACTTTTTTTTCAAATGATGGTTTTGTAAAAAAAATTTGTGCCTAGGCCTAGTGCCTTTATCGGATTTAAGAGGGAGTCATGGTCGGTCACATGCCAAAATCTGGGAGGTGATAGAGTGGTATTAGAGCTTTGGTTACATTGGGCCTTAAAGAAAAAGAGGGCAAGATAATATTTATTTGAGTAGCACGTGGTTGGCTCCTTGGACTTGCATGTGGTTACGTCATTTAGAGATTATGCTAGGCAGATTTAGGCATATACATATATAATGAATATGGCTAGTTGTGTAGCTTTATTAAGGTGAATAATGATTACATGTCCGTGGTTATATTTCATGATTGCTTAAAAGCACTTGATTTTTTCCTTTCCTTCTAGGAGAATGAGACAAAGGGGTGGTCTAACTTCTTCAAACCCACCAGAACAGGGTGTCAATTCTGAGCGGATTGTTCCAAGAGAATCTGAGGATATAGTCGGAATTTACACAACCTTACAAAGTATTAATCAAGCTATAGCTACGATTGCTCAAACTAGTTAGCTGGCTTAGCAAAATAACCATAAAATTCTGCTGAATGAACGACCAATGGTGAACCAAGTGCTTGATGAGTATAGTCATCATTGCAAGTTCTCTGTTTAAGGTGAGTCTGACCATTGGTGGGAATCTATGCAACGGGTAAGAGATGTTGAGGGTTGAGGCTATGAGCTGGGCTGACTTTAAAATAGTTTTCAATGGGAAATATTTCCGAAAAGCACTCCAAGAAGCCAAATTACAAGAATTTATGTAGTTGAATCAAAGGAATTTGTTTGTTAGCTAATAATATAAAATAAAATTTGTTGAATTATCACTTTTTTGCCAAGAACTAGTCAACACTAAGGAATTGAAGGTTTGAAAGTTTGAAAGGGGACTGAGACCTACTATTAGGTCTAAACTTGCGGACCTAAAGATTGAGAGTTTTGAAGAAATGGTACAAAGGACTGCCTTGGTAGAACTAGGCATTGAAGACACATAAAATTTATGATTATAAGAAGAGGTCCTTATTTAGCAAAACTGAGTCAATAGGAAAAAAGCTGAAAGTTTCTCCAGCACCACAGCAAAGTGCTCAAATTGGTGGCCCTTTCTATTGGGTTTCGAAGTGTTATGGATGTGGACAAGAGGGGCATATAAAAAGGGAGTGTCTAAACTCTCAATCTGCAATGATACTGCCAAGACAACTGCCAGATCAATTCTCTTGTTCTCGACTTTATCAACCATATCCTTCCCCCAACTTTGAGTATTCTCCAATCTTCAGTGCAATGAACCCAACTGAATGCTCTTGCAAATCCATCTAAGTTTGAAGCTTCATATAAGGGAAAGGGGAAGGAATTAGAAATTAAGGTGCAACGGAAATTTTATACCATTGCACCATCCCAACTTGGACATTATGGAGAGCAACCAAATGACGAGGCAAGTAATGCTATGGTGGAAGGTATGATTCTTTTACACAACACTTGGGAAAGAGTTTTATTTGATTTTGGTTCTAACTACTCCTACATTGTTGCATCCTTTGCTAATATGTTGTGTTTAGAATTTGAACATTTAGAGTATTGCCTTGTGAGTTGCTTCACCTGTGGGGAAAACCATAAATGTGGACAAAATATGCTGACATTGCATTTTAAATATTGGTGGGAATGACTTCCCAGTTGACTTATTAACATGGATATTGTGGATTATGATGTAATCCTATAAATGGAGTGGTTATCTATTTATCATACACTTAGTTGATTGTTTTCAAAAGAAAGTAATACTCGAAGATCCAAATGGAGTGACGTTTTCCTTCCAACTAACAAGTTCTTATGTTTGATATCTTGAGTGTTGTAAAAGGATGGAATTTTGGCACATGTCTAGGGTTTGTAACAGCAATGAAAGAAAATACACAAGTTAATGAAACCCAAACTTCTTTACCCAAAGTTGATGAAATTCTAGATATTTTTCCAGATGATTTATCAGGGCTACCTCCAAAAGGAGATTGAATTTAATATTGATTTGGTGCTAGGAACGGAGCCTATATCGACTACTCCATATAGAATGACATTAGCTAAACTAAGGCAACCTAAGGTGGAACTAGAAGATCTCCTCGACAAGGAATTTATTTGATCTAGTGTATCACCATGGGGTGTACCTGTGTTATTTGCTAAGAAACATAATGGGTCCTTGAGGCTATGCATTGATTGTTGGAAGTTGAATCGGGTTACATTAAGAATTGGTATCGACTTCCAAGAATTGGTGGACTATTTGATCAATTGGCAAAATCCCAAATTTTTTTGAAGATTGACTTACAATCATGGTCTTAAATGTCCATGAAATTGTCGAAATTTTCGATTTCTGTCACCCTAAAAATCGAAATGGTAGTCGATTTCCGTCTTGCATAATTTCTTTTGAAATCTCAACGAATCATCCGAAATTTATTGAAACCTCGAAATTTTAGCGAAATTTGTTGAAATTTTAACTATGCAATGAAATTTTGTCGAAATTCAAACGAGAGATTTAAAAGTGAAGTGAAATTTCTCTTTTAATTTATTTTATTGAATCGAAAGGTTATCACAAGTGCTTTTGAAATTACATGAAAAAATAAACTTATAGTAATATTTTATTTAACCATTCATGTCTAAATTATCAATATTTTATAATAAATAATTTTTAAATGATTTATGAATTTTATTTGCATTAACTGAATATGTTTAATGTACATTATCTTACAAGCATGTTTGATACACATACTATTTTTCAACTTTTCCACTTCATACAAAACATAGATGTATTTAATTTGTAATATATTAGTCTTAAAACTTATATTATTGTGTTTGTTAACCATTTATAAAGTTTCACAAATAATTTCATGCTTTACTACTAGTTTCTGTTATTTTTCAAATCGAATTCGAAATTGACATCGAAATCGAAATTTCCGTATTTTTGGAGCTTCGAAATTTGAGTTGAAATCGAAATTTAAGACCTTGCTTACAATCAAGCTATCACCAATTGAGATTTGGGAATTAAACATCCCAAAGACTGTATTTAGTACTCAATATGATCATTATAAGTTTCTTGTGTTACCATTTGGGGTTACTAATGCACCTTGCATTTTCATGGATATGATGAATCAAGTTATTCAACCATACTTGTATCAATTTATTATAGTTTTTATAAATGATTTTTGATATATTTAAAGACTCAAGAAGAGCATGAACAACATTTGCGATTAACTTTACAAACATTACAGGAGCATCAATTATATGCTAAATGGGAAATGTGAGTTCTGGACAACTAGTGCGAAATTTTTGGGTCATATTATAATCAAAGAATGGTTATCTATTGATTCTTTTAAGGCTGATGTTGTATTGAGTTGGGAAACCCCTAAAAATGTGGCTTAAATTCGTAGTTTCCTGGGTTTGGCAGGGTATTATCATAGGTTTGTGCGGAAATTTTCTAGAATATCTATGCCACTGATTGAGTTGACAAAGAAAGGAAAGAAACTTGTGTGGAGTGAAGAAAGTGAATGAGAGTTTCAATAATTAAAACATCGATTAATAATAGTTCCAATAGTTATCTTCCAAATAATGAGGATCGTTATGTTGTATTTATAGATGCTTCCTTGAATGGATTGGGATGTGTATTGATGCAAAAGGAAAAGGTGGTTGCGTATGGATCATGACACTTAAAGCCTCACAAGCGCAATTATCCAACCCATGACTTGGAATTAGCTGCTATTATGTTTGCATTAAAATTATAGCATTCATACTTATATGGAAACAAATTTGAAGTGTATTCATACGATAAAAGCCTTAAATACTTCTTTATTGGGAAGGAACTGAACTTAAGGCAAAGGTGGTGGGTGGAGTGTTTGGGAGATTATGGTTTTGAACTCCATTATCATCCAAGGTGAATGTTGTGGCAGATGCTCTAAGAAAGAAGTCTCGATATACATTGGCAAATTTGAAGGTGGAAAATGTTGGAGACAATAGATTCTTTTAACTTGCATATGACCCTTAAAGGAGATAAATTTTGTATATATAACTTAAAGGCACAACCAACTTTATTGGTGTGAATTACCAAAGGACAAGAGTAGGACCCTTAGTTTCAAAAAATATTGAGAGGTATTGAAGTGGGTACACACTCTGAAGGGTGGACAAAACCTTTTGATGGGGGACTTTGTTATTTGGGTAGGTTTTGTGTTCCACATGATTTGAAAGGGGAAGTCTTGCAGGAAGCACTTTGTTCTAGATACATTATCCATCCTGGCAGCCCTAAGATGTATAGATTCTGACAAAGCAATTTTGGTGGACAGGTATGAAGGACATGGGAGAATTAGCGACAAAATGTCTAACTTGTCAACAAGTGAAAGCTGAATGTCAAAAGCCTGCTGGTTTATTACATCCATTGTTGGTAGCACAATGGAAATGCATGAGGTAACAATGGATTTTGTTTCAAGGTTATCAAGGACTACATGTTTGGCCATGATATTGTGCGGGTTATTGTGGATAGATTGACAAAATCAGCTCACTTTTTACCCTTGAAGATTTCAAATTCACTTGGAAGGCTAAGTCGTTTGTATATAAAAGAAATTGTATGACTACATGGGATTCCATTATCTATCATCTCATATAGAGATCCAAAAATTACCGCTCAATTTTGGCAAAGATTCCAAAAGGCTATGGGCATACAATTAAAATTCAACGCTACCTATCATCCTGAAACAGATGGCCAATTCGAAAGAGTAATTCAAATATCAGAGGATATGTTAAGGGGTCGCATTCTAGACTTCGAAGGGAGTTGGAGGGAGCATTTAACCTTAGTAGAATTTAAATTCCTACAACAACAATCCTCAATCAAGTAAAAATATGGCACCTTATAAAGCTCTATATGGGAGACCTTGTAGATTGTTTTGCTCAAAGATGGGAGAAAATCAAATGCTTGGTTTAGATTTAATTCAGGAAACTACTGAGAAGATTAAACAAGATAGCATCTCCTCACAACCCAAAGTAGACAAAAGAGTTGTGCTGATAGAACAAGGCCACTAGAATTTGAAGTTGGAGACTTTGTATTCTTAAGGGTGTCATCTAAAAAAGGGATTTTTAGATTTGGGAAGATGGTAAACTACAATCTCATCATGTTGGACCATTTTAAATTGTCAAACAAGTTGGAGGAGTTGCATATAAATTGATTTTTCTGTCGGAATGAGCTCATATTTATGATGTTTACTATGTCTCAAAGCTTCGAAAGAATGAACCAAATTCAAATCATATTCTTGAATGGTCCACTATTCCATTGATGGAGGATGTTAGTTATGAAGAAAATCCTGTCCAGATTCTTGGAAGGAAGGAAAAGGTCGTAAGGAAAAAGGTTATTCCTTTGGTCAAAGTACGATGGCAGCACCATGGAACCGAAGAAGCAATCTGGGAGTCATAAATTGGCATGACTGAAAGATATCCTCATTTGTTTGCAGCCTACGCTCAGATGAAATTTTGAGGACAATGTTTCTTTAGGGGGAAAGAGAGTTGTGATATCCATACCCTTTAAACCATGATAAATTTAAATTACTTTGATTAATTTTGCATGGGGTTTTTTGCTTTGTTTTGCCTTATTCAAATTCACACTAACCATGTTATTGATTATTTAAGTTGTGTTAACTGATATTGGAAATTTCATTCGATTTATTACTTGTAGGAGAGGCTTGGATGAGAGGAAATTGTGTTTTGCATTAAACAAGTTCATACTACGTTATTGACTAACTAAATTGTGTTAACTGATATTGGACAGTCTGTTCGATTTATTAGTTGTGGGAGAGGCTTAGATGAGAGGAAATTATGAGTGACATGCTAAAACATAAACAACATGAGAGTCGGGGCATAGAGAGAGAAAAAAAAAAAAAAAAAACAGGATGGGGCATGTTGAAGCCAGGTGTGATTCTTGGCAGCACTACAAATCAGCAGCAGCCACCTGGCAGCTTTGCAAACAGCAGCCAACACCTAGCACATAGATGGCAGCACCGCATGACCCTTGTTGCCACCAGATGCTGCAATCCTGCCATGTTTCCAGCCTAGAAGAAGACACTTGGCAGGCAGCTGGCAGCAAGCTGCTGCAGACTTGACCATTCCAGCCCTGCAGAGCAGCCCCAACCAAATAAAAAAACCACAAACTCTTGCTGTTAACCTTAGTTCTAGAGAGAGAGAGAGAGATAACTTTGCAGAAAATCTGCTGAAAAAAGGTTCAAATGCATACTATTTGGATGTTTTGCAATGGTACTTTAGATGAATTGATTGCTTAGAATCAACAGTGTGTTCTGATGATGCATGCATATAAGAAAACATATTTTAAAGTATTGAAATCCTTATTTGGATATGGAGGAATTAAGAATGTCTACTGAGCTTATGGGGTTGCTCACCCTATTCCTTAACAAATTTAGGTTTGAATTGAAGAAGAGCCGCAGTTGTTAAGTTCCTCAAGAGACTGCCATTTTTACATGTATTGCAGGTTGGCAGGAAGATGATACTCACTAAGCATGTTTTTGGTTGGCAGTTACGTTTGTGGGGTAGGAAGCGTAAAAAATGTTGTATGTAGAATACAACCCAATGTAAGGAGCTTGTCACTGGAAGTAAAACATTTTTAGTTACTTTATGAGATATTTTATGTATCTTGTGTTTTCAACAAATATTTTCTCTTAATGGATCTCTAACTTGTTTAATGATGGTTTTGAAAAAAAAAAAAAAATTGTGCATAGGCCTAGTGCCTCCATCAGATTTTAGAGGAGTCATGGCTGGTCACGTGCCAAAACTTGGGACCTGACACTTAAGCTGTTCAATAGAGTTTGCATGAAGAAGAAGAAAGAAGCCCAGTTGTATTTGAATGGGCCACAATAGCACTAGATGTAGACGACTAGGTTTGAAGTTTTGAATCATGTGGAGAAAATTGTTATACTCTTTGCGGAACATGGTAGATGATGTATTCAACTCACTAGTGGAATTTTTAGGTGCATTATAAGTGTCAACCTTAGAATCAATCTTGGCAAGAAACTTATTGGCCTAAGTAGGTTTCCCACGGAGATCCCAACATCGATCAATAGTATGATTGTCTTTGCCACTATGTGTGCAAATGTGAGAATCGCAATGACTGCCATCCAAACCTCGTCCTTGTCCTTGACCTCGTACTCGTCCTCTAACACTTTGTTGATCACGGTTAAACATACTGCTAACTATGGCTACTTCATTCTTAGATGGAATGGATTCTCTGGCAAGAATGTGATTGCAGATGGGTAGAAGCTCTGGACTCAACCCAACTGAAAACTTGGCAGCCAATAGTCATATTTGAAAAACTTCTCATATAGGTCAAATACACGAGTTTAATTTTTTTCTTGTGAGAAGCTTTCACGAAAATCATCCCATGCAGCCTTTGTTCTATGAAACATCACGTTCTCAGCAATTTGTGGCTCCACGCTATTGCACAACCACATGAGTAATATGTCATTCTCTTTCATCCAATTTTCATGATCCTTGGAGTCAGGAGACGGAGGGAATGCAATATATATTTGGACTTCCCTCCCGCATCAATATACATGTGTACTGCTTGAGACCCGTAGTTGGAGAATCCAACAAATTTTCATGGCTGTGATCTGTAGTTTAACGTTATCAGTTGAAGCCCTTTCTGTAGAGGACATCAAAACCACCCGCAATATGCTAAGGGGCAATCTGGTGTCATTGTAAAAAAATTAGAGAAATGAAAACCAAAAAACAGAAACAGAAACAAAAAACTAGAAACCAGCAACCAGTTTGGTTAATATTTGTAAAACTAATAAAAATTAAAATATTAATTAAAAAAATGCTCATTTTCATCTTTAAATCAAATAATATTATAGAAATATCCTTAAAATAATAAAAATTAAAATAATACACATTGAAAAAATGACTATAATAAAAATGGAAATTTTATAATTATTTTACGTAATTGCTCTACTTTCAAATTTACTTACAATAAAAATTTTATTGGACAATACAATTGGAAAATAGTGAAAGTATTTTGTTATTGACTTTATTATTATTTTTTGAAATTTATGTATAATTTTCTTTTAATTATATTTAAATTGATATGATCATTTATTTTTGATTTAATTTAGAAGTGTATAAAATGAATAATTTAGTCCAAGAAAACTATTTTTGTATATTAAAATTTCTAGCAACCAGTTGCCAAAACAATTGAAAACCATAAAATCTGGTTTTCGGTTTTTTGGCAAACAGCTGAAAACCGACAACAGAAACAAAAACTGACAACATAAACAAATACGTTTTTATAATCTGTTTCTTCACTATGGAGAAACAGAAATAGGAAACAGAAAATAGCAGCGATACCAAATAGACCCTAAAATAAGTGCACACCAGCGCTGGAATGAACGACATTTCAAAAATGCGAAATCAGGCAGCACACACAAGCAGATCAAAACTTCAGAACTTCAAAGGGCTGCTCTAACTATGGAACATAAGTTGCAACATCCTACAAGGACCGCAGACACTTGATAAACAACCTGGCAGCGCAGCAGCTACAGGTATGATGGCTGGCAGCAAGTAGAACTGAGTGCTGTCAAGAGCAGGAAATAAAATCTTTGAACGCCAATAAGTAAAACACGTGAAACTGATACAAGATTGCAGCAATTGATCACGAATGCACAGTATAGCCATGTACAACCAACAAGCAAACAGCAGCACAGCGAACAGCAGATTCCAGAAACAGTGCAACTTACATCAGCAAATCACCTTGAACACACAGCATACTGCCAGAGGTGCTGCACAGCGAAGCCAAGATGAAAAGTGACCTTAAGCAACTCTCAAACCAACCAGGAAATCATATTTGTGAGCTGATTAGGGGAAGATGAGGAAAAAAGGAAAAACAAAGTCTCAAGGAAAAATCTCAGGAAAAAAAAAAAATCAGATTTTAAAGAGATTAATGCTCTGATACCATGTAGTAAAGTTAGAGATAGAGGTAAGAAGAAAAAAATGAAGAGAAGAAAAGAAGAAGAAAGAAAGAGAAAGGAGGAGGTGGCAGTTTCCTGGAGTTACATTTAGCTCCTGGTCTGCCCCCTTATATATATAGTATATTAATCATAATAAATCTTTAGAAACAAATGCCCCTATGTCGACCACGTAAGTACTAAAATAGCTTATTTCTTCTAACATAGTCAAATGATGATTTTTGCAAGACTATTTCTTCCCTAGGCCTGGTGCTTCCATTGGAGTCATTGGTCATGTACCAGAAAAGGGACATGAGGAAGTAATGATGGTAAATATTGAAAAGGGAAGTGGATTTAAAGGTGTATAAGCATTGATTAGTGAAGAAGGAAGGGAATGGTATGAAAAGCTTGTTTCTTAACGATTCTATGAACTCAAATATCTAGGGAGTAAAATTTATAAAAATAGCTGATGCTAGAATTGAGGAGTCTCATAATTGTTCTAACCTAGAAAGGGGAAAGAATCTTCAGAATGAGCAAATTAAATGGGGGATATTTCAGAAGAGGAAAGTGAGTACGATGGTGATTTTTCTTGCGATAGAGTGACCTTTTGTTGGATAAGTTTCATGAAAACTTGGATCATATTCCAATGCTCTTAGGGATATTATTTGTGTGCCCACTTCTTCACTTGAAGGACCATAGATGTTTCTATCTTTCTATTTTTTGTTTTTTCTTTTTTTCAAGGGGGGGGGTTGTTTGTGTTTTAGACTTGGTTATGGCTAATCAATGTAAGAATGGGCTATTACCTACTCCAATGAAGGATATTATGCATCGGAGGCTGGTGGTTTGAAAATTCTAGATGATATGGGAATGTGGCTAGTTGATCTTGGGGGAATGGAGTTCATTTGGATTGGTCTAAAGGGAAAGGTACTAACACAAGTACTTAAAATAGGTACTTGTGTTAGTACCAAACAAGGGTTATTAGAGCTCCATAATATATATATGTGTGTGTGTGTGTGTGTATGCATGTATTGTGGGGGTTGGGGTAATTTTTGTTTTGTTATTATTTCCTTTCTTTTTTTTTGGTTTTCTTTTTTTTGTTTTTTTGTTTTTTTTATTTTTCTTACTTTTGAGGATCTTTAGTCCTCTTCTAGATTGTAATTTCTTTATTTTATCTTTTTGAATATATTTCTTTTGCATTTAAAAATAAAAAAACATTCCAAACAATGCTAGCTAATTTCACCGCCATCCACACTTTCAAGTTTGGTTTCTTGAAAAGCGCACACACACATTCAAGAAAATGCCTAATCATAACCTCCTTGACCTGTCCTCACCTAGCCCTCTAACATTCTAGCTAATGATCCTTAATTTAACTAAAAAGAAGATGCTAGGTTTTGTTTTTCTTTTCTTTATTTTTTTTCTAATTCTTTTTTTTTTAAACTCTCTCTCTCTCTCTCTCTCTTCTTCTTATACAATTTAGGCATAAATGTTACTTTAATCTCTTTCCCTAAAGGACTAACTAGCTTAACACCCATCCCTGCTAGAAAAGCTGGAGGGTCTTGGTTGTTTCTCTCGCCTTTTGGTGGGCTACTAGAAATGACTCCTCCCTCATTAACTGATGCAAAACATAGTATTGTAAGTTTTATATTTATTAATAATGTTAACTAGGTGTTATTATCATGGTCAAGTCAAAATTTTCATTCCTAAGTACAAGTTCATTATTGAGAAGGTTCGTTTATAAGTTTAGTTCCAAAGCTATTTATGAGGTCTTCGAGTCTAATTAGCAAAAATCTTTTTTCCTTGGCACACTTTTTCAAGTCCCACTTCTGGTGTGTGACTGGCCATGACTCCGCCCAGAAATATAATGGAGGCACATGTCCTTGGAAAGAAATAATTTTGCAAAACTTATGAGTACAACTAATTTCCCAGAAAAGAAAGATCATTTGGCCAAAATGCAAAACACATATATGTATTCCCTATTTCAATCAAAGTAGGATTTACGTCACGAGGCTCTTTACATTGGGCTTTACTTAGTTTATATACAACATTTTTTCTACATGTCAAAAAAGTCATATTACCAAATATGTTCACCACAGAATACACTCTTTGTGTCTTTCTGACAATGGGTAGTGCATGCCAAAAAGTAGCAGGCTTTTGGAAAACTTAGAAGATGTGGCTTTCCTTGTGTTCAATTGAACCCGAACTTGTTTAGAAAATTGGTATAGGTCAAGCAATGACGAGCATAGTAGACATCCTAATTAAGGAGTTCATCATGTTGAGATTTGATTTTTACATGCGTGCTGATACACTATTATTGCAAACATATTCCTTATTCTAAGTAATCTATTTGTCTAAGAGTACCATCACAAGACATCCAAATAGCCTTAAAAAGTGGAAATAGCAAACAAATGCCAAGCTTGGCTGACGTAAGAAAAAGTACCGACAAGTGTGAATTCCAACTTGATCAACCACCGCATAATCAGAAATACCCTTTGTAGGTTTAGGGCTCTTCATGTAAAGGAGACACAATCCATGTTTGCTGAAATTTCACAATGTCACAAGCACAAACACAGCGCTATCACACATCTGGCTATTTCACATAATAGGGTTCAATAGATGCCATTGCAACAAACAGCCTTCTTCCTTCAAAGACCATACCCATAGGAAAATAAATTCACTAACTATTGAAAATAATATACAACTATGCAGCGTTGCAAACCAAAGATGACATTTATGCTGCTTATTTATAATATTTAGCAAATAAACAATTTACAAATCTATATTGATTAGGATTCAAATACATACAGGTTTCCACCCTTTTCCTTGAGGAATCCCAATTTTCCCAGTGTGTTTAGACAAATAAATGAAGATTAAGGACACTTGCCTTGATTATCAGCTTCTCCAATTTTCCATGATGCTCCTCTGAATATTCTATATTTTCCTGGTTTTTTTTGGCTCTAGCTACACTTGCTCGTTCCACTCCTTTTCGGTAGCTGCTCACACTCCTTTTACAACTCTTCACTCAGGAAAGCTAAAATCAGACTCTTTCTGAAAAACAGTTTGTTAGCCTGCTCTAGTTGTTGTTCCTGGATGGTTCAGGTTCCTGTTGGTCGAGTCAAGAAGGAACAGAGTCTTATCAGGCCGGATTTTCTTCCCATATGGTGATTCACTGGAGTCTGGGACATGGAACAGTACTTTAAGGCTGTTCGTGCTCCCTTTTTTTGGGAAGGTGGTCCTAGAAACGGTGACAGCGGCGTGAGGAGTTAATGACCGGACTATACTAAAAATGTGATTAGTCCAGCCCTTCAGCATGCCCACACTTATGTTTTCTATTTCTGTCCCAAATCCCTATGTTATTCATGCTTTAACATGGACTAATAGTATTATTTTATCCAAGCCCCTTCTACTACTAATAAATTTAATAAAATTCCTATATCTATTTTTTTTAAAAATGAGTTCCCATTAATCATGTACAATATGCTTACACTAATTCCCATTTAATCAATGCACAATATGCTTAATATAAACTCATTTGACACAAAAACAAATTCAAACTATCATGCAATTTTTGAAAATTCTTAAAATTTACTATATTAAAGGGTACAGTTATCATACATTTAATGCCCAGGCTTGTCTACGTATATTTGTGTTAGCACAAATAATGAAGAGGATCAAAAGTTTCCTTTTCCTTTATGGTTATCAATTTTGACATGTTCAGATATTTCCTGAGAACTTAGAAGTATGGGGTGAAGAATCACCAAGTGCCCATTTCAAGTCTCCACCGCTGTGTTTCCACGTAAGAGGATTTCCCTCTTTTCCATTAAACAATTGTTACAATTAATCCTAACCTGTCTAATCTGATAGATTCTATGGTATCTTTCCTCCATGCGTGGTGTATCAAATTGGTATTAGAGCAAGCTTTTTGTCAGATAATCTTTAGATGGTCACTAGAGGTGGATGAGGAATCTGCGGCCAAAGAGTCAAGAGTTATTCAATTGTTGAAATGTTGCCTGTAGATCAAATTCGAAACCTTGGGGCTTGATTTTCACACAAAAAATAAGGCAATGGAAGGAGACGAGGTCATGAACAAAAAAGAAGTTGAAGTTGAACCTAGTCAGTTTGCAGACAATGGGAGTGATGATTCCAGCTAGAAGGGATGTTCAGCACGATGAAAGGCCTAAATGCTAGGAGGATTGGATGGTATTGACTAAACTCTAAAGAATATGACATGCAGCTCCATATTGGAGAATTTCATGGTGACATGGATACTCATGAAGTCCTGGAGGGACAGCATAGAAAGCTGCTTTGAGTAAAAAATATTACAAGAGATCAGAGAGTCGATCTGGTGGCTGCGAAATTCTGAGGAGCTGCTTCTACTTGGACGCATTATGAAAATGATCATGAACTTTGAAGCAAAATGAAGGTCAGACTGGAATAGAATGCAGGAGAAGCTTAAGGCACAATCCCGTTGTGGGATTATGCACAAACTTTGTACCAGAAAGTGCAAAAACTGAGGCAGCATGGAAGGGTGTGAAAGAGTCTGAGCAAGAGTTTGATCAATTGGCACTATTGAGTGATCTTGTGAAAACATAATCCTAGAAGGTAACTGATACATCAATGGTATTCGACTGACAATTGAAGATCAAGTAAACTTACAACAACCTTTCAAACAAAGCGATGTCCATCAGCTTGTTTTAAAGGTTGAAGCCCAATTAACATGAGACACATTGAAGAAGTTAGGGCATGATCCATGGGTGGGAGTTCCAGCAGTGGAGCCTCAAACAAAAGCACAAAGGCAGTATGTGCAATTCTCACAGATGCTACTCACAGAAGTCTGCCTTGTAATCCACATTGCCAGAATGCTATTAAGTGATCAGAATATGAATATCGATCAAACAATGCCCAAAAACAAAGCCTACATGAGTCAATTTTTAAGAAAACCAGGAAGAAAAACCACTCTGTTGATGCAGATGAGACTCATTACCAGATTGGGCTAAGTTGGAAGAAGAAGGGATTGAAGGTGATGAGGTAAGTGAAATGCTGGTTGTTTGAATGTCCATTCTTGCCCCTCCTACGGAAAACCATGAAGGCTGATTTCGAAAGAACATTTCTCGCATATGATGCACATTAGGGGGGACATTTCGCAGTTTAGTAGTTGATTGTGGTAGCAGTGAGGATCTAATAGCCAATAAATGGTGGACAAGTTGAAAGCTCAAGACTGAGAAGCCCCCACAACCGTGTTGCATCCAAACTGAGGTGCTTGTCCTTGAAGATGTTCGGTAAGTTTTTCTTTTGCCAATTCATTTAAGTATCCAGTTTGGTGCAATGTGGTGCCAATGGATGCTTGCCAAATCTTACTTGGTCGGCCATGCTAAATCATGTCATGGATCAATACCTCAAAAATCTGGCAGCATTGCAGTAGAAGAAATTACCCCAGGCAGCAAGAAAAAGCACTTCTCATATCAAAGAATGCAGTATGATGCATCAACCAGCTATCAAGTTAAAGAACTAAGACAATAAGATTCTGTCAAATTGCCTCCAATACATGAACAAACAGTGGGAGCAGCAGTTGATCACAGGAAAGAATCTGTCCGGATACCTCAGAAACTAGGGTTTAGACCATCATGTCTTTAGATCCTCGAACAAACTACATACACACACTCAGCAGAGAGAAACAATCAGAGCTGGAAGCATTTTGCTGCTGTTGTATCTGCGCCACCTAAAGCTACAAACAGTTCTGGTTGTTTGGAGTTCCTAGTTCTGCAACATGACTCCTCTGGCTGCTGGAAGAAGCAGACGAAGAAGAAGAAAGCGAAGGGAACAAAAGCTAATGCTGACACCATTTTCAAGTTCCTGGGAGAGGGGAAAACGGAGAGCAGAAACTTGCCTGTTCTGCTTACCATAAATTTATATTAAAGCCTCCTTTAAATTGCAAAAATATCCCTTAAAGCCTAATTGCTTATCCATAACAGCTAGGTACATAGGCATTATGGTGTTTGGATGTTCCAGATGCCTGATATTTTATTGTCTTTTGGTGGAATGTTTATTAGCGCAAGCATCTGATAATGGACTTGGCCCCTTTGTTTAGTAGCGCAAGCATCTGATAATGGACTTGGCCCCTTTGTTTAGTAGCGCAAGCATTTGATAATGGACTTGGCCCCTTTAGCCAAGGCATGATGAGAGAAGTGAACAAGCTGAAAGTTGCATTCAAACTTTTTGTGGATATTTTAAAAGGGATATTGTTCTTCCAATTGTTTAAATATGATTGAAAGTTCATCTCCAATGAATGTATATGAAGATTGCATGTCAGCTTACTAGGACAGACATGACATGGTTTAACAGTTAAAAGGAAACTAGGAAACGTGTTTGCAGGTGTGATCAGTTACATTGTAAAAATGTCTTGAGAGTACTTTTTCCTAAGTCTTTGAATTTTGAGTTATGTGTATTGTCGTAGCCTTTTTAAGGGACGGTGTTGAAACGGTGCCTCCCAAAACTCTTTAGACATTGTGTTCCATTATGTGGCATTTAAAAATGTCATTTTGTATTTTGAAGCGGTTAGACATGTTCATGCTTGTCCTTTATATGATTGTAGGATTCCAAAAATGTTGATTGAAAAGTGTAAGCCTGTGCATTAATTTGGCATTGAAAAGGAATTGGGTGATTAGAATTCCAGGGAATGCCCAGAAACTCATTTAATTTTTGCTCAAACGAATTGCAAAACTATGATGAGAGTTTTGAAGTGTCTTTTATACATTTGATTTGACAGGCAAATGATTACACATCCCAGTCGGAGATATCCCAGCAGGTATGGTGCTTGATTTCTTACAGATATTACAAGTTTTATGTGGCTAAGATGAAAAGGATGTAGATGCTAATATTTCTGGTCATTTTGGTCAAGAAATAAAAAAAATTACCTAGATTTTCAAAACCTCTCGAGAACTGCTTTTGTACTCGTTTCAAACAATTGTTTATAATTGTCTCAACGAAAAATTGAAGGTGTACTAATTCAAAACATATCGGGGTCTTGATTTTGCAGGTTGAGATATTCATTCGCAAGTTGAATTCAATCCCAGCTTTCACTGCCAACTTAACTGTAGAGTCCTTCAATAGACGGACCCTTTCTTGAAATGAGATGAGTTAACAATGTAGTCAGTAAAATTAGAAGTGTATGCTCTGCTTCTTGTCATTTATTGTACTCCCCCTCTGACTAGAGGTGTGTTTGGGCTGGACTGATACTGGAAGGTTTTTATAGCTACAGTTAAAATGTGTGTGTTTCAACTGTTAGATATTGGAATTGCCTCTGCATCTTTTACAGCTATATATAAGAAGCATCATCACTAAAGTGGTTTTATAAACAAAGAAAAAAAAATTTATTGGAAAGCGTTGTATTGGAAGAATTTTTATTTGATCAAATTACTATTTCCTAAATTCCTATAATAAAAAGTGTTGTATTGGAAGAATTTTTATTTTTACTCTTAATGCCTTCTTAATTTGATAATTATAAGTATGATACTATTTAAGCCTTGTGTTTAATTGGCATGTTTGATAAGTTGTGACCCTATTAAATTACTCATTTAAATCGTGAACAACAGTTATAAGTGTACATTTCTGCACCATTCATATGCATGATACACATTTCTGCACCATTCAACAGTTATAAGTGTACATTTCTGCACCATTCATATGATGTTAGCACCTTGTTGCACTAGTGAGTCTATCAAGGAGGATGTCTTGAACTTCTTTGTAATGGATGGTATTAGAGCTTTTCTTGGATCTTGGTTTCAAGTTGCTAACATGGGAAACTAGATAACTTTCGACTACTCTACTTCACTCAAGATGGTATGGCACTCGCCCAACTTTGCTACCAACGTGATTCATTCTTGCCCATAAGTCTTTTATCTGCATCATAATGAAACAAAGCTATCTTTTTATCGCTTTGATAAGGACAATATCTTCGACTTCAATATATTATTGCAATCACCTTTTGCATACCAATTTTTTCATACGCTTTTCAAGCTTGTTCCCAAATAAGCTTGAGCTATTTTTACATTTTGTTATTATTATTATTATTATTATTATTATTATTTGTGCAAGGATTATTCTTTCTATCTATTTTTTTACGAGCCATCAAGGGTGTGGGGCAACAATATTTGTTGACTTGCCAATCTCAACATAACTTCTTTTAGTTGTCAAAGATTTATTAAAACTAAAAAAAATAAAAATAAAATTTGAGCCACGCCAAGTGAGGTATCCTGGTTCTTTAGATTTGCGCATACAAAGTGTTGAAGATATTTTTTTAAAAACCCATTGAAGCTTTTGGTCTGACCATCTATTTGTTGGTAGTTACTTTTAGAAAAGTTGAGGCTTTAATTCATGAGGCAGTTTCTTAATGGAATTTAGGAGCTTGTATTCAATTAAAATTTAACTCCATAAATCCATTTGGTTAGTTCCTTTTTTCTTGTATTCAAACTAGGATTGGACTTGTTCTCAGCTTGGCTTAGGTTGAGCTGAAAAATGTTTGAATGCCACATTATCAACTTTCACCACAATCCTGTATTGAAGTAAACAATGTCTTTTAAACTAAAATTGAACTTGTTCTCTACTTAACTTAGGTTGAGATAAAAAATGTTTGAATGCCACATTATCAACTTTCACCACAATCCTATATTGTAGTAAACAATGTCTTCAAACCCTAGCCAATAGACCGTGACTAGATGTCTTATTTTTTTTTTTAACATTTGCGATGGAGTTCTTCTTGCATTGGTTGGCTCTTGATATCAAAAAGTAATTGGTCATTAATCTTGCATATAAGCTCCCTTTATAGAAAAGTTAGAGGGTTTTCAGCTTAACTAAGAAAAGTTCTATCAAATTTGGGACCACTAATATCAGATCCTAAGTTATGTTTTTGAATGATATGATCAAAAACTATATAACACGATGGGGGTAATAAAATAGAGGATTAATGTATATTAATGCTCGGGATGTAATATGCAATCTTTCAGGGATATAATTTAAAGTATGGATCTTTAAACATATTTATGCATTATGCTACTATCCTATGACCAAGGTGCATAATTTTCCTATTTTTTAGAATGCTTAGGCCTTGAAGCTAAGCTCATTGGTCATTGGGACCGGCGTGCCTCCTTTTCTTTTCCGCCTTTTTTTAGCCTACTTATGCCTTAGAGCTAAGGTGCTCCCCAGTCATTGGGACAAAGGCACCTATTTTTTTTAGCTTGCTTGAGCCTTGGAGCAAAGGAGCTTCTCACTCATTAGAGCCAAGGTACCTCCTTTCTCCTAACTGTTTTTTTCCCTAGCTTTCTCCCCTTTTGACTACTCGAGCCTTGTAGTCAAACAGCTCATCTTTCATTGGGATCAATATACCTCCTTTTCCATATTTTAAAAAAAATTTAAATTATTTTTGGCTGGTCTCCCAAGAATACCTCCTTGGGTATTTGTATTGAGTTTGCTTTCTATTATAATGAGTGATGTTGCATCCGCAGCTATTTAAAAGAGGGAACCTTCTATTTCTTGGGCATCCCCCAAGGTCGCCTCTTCAGGTGTTTGCACAAAGGTGGCCTTCTCTTTCTTAGGCATCTCCCAAGGTTACCCTGTATAGTATTTGAACCAACATGGCCTTATCTTTATTTGGTATTTACCTTCTTGGGTATTTGAGTAGAGGTGACCTTTCCTTTCTTGAGCATCTCCCATGGTTACCTCCTTGGTTATTTGAACAAATTAAGGTAGCCTTATGTTTCTTGAGTGTCTCCCAAGGTTTCCACCTTAGCTATTTGAATCAAGGTGACATTCTCTTTCTTAGGAATTTCCCAAAGTTGCCCACTAGGGTATTTGCAATAAGGTGACCTTCTCTTTCCTAGGTGTCTCCCAAGGTCACCCCCTTGGGTATTTGAATCGAAGTGGCCTTCTCTTAGGCATCTCCCATTGTTTCCTTATAAGCTATTTGAACCAAGGTGACCGTATCTTTCTTAGACATCTCCCATGGTTGTCTTGTTGGGTATTTGCATTGAGATGCCCTTCTTTTTCTTAGGCATCTCCAAAAGGTTACCTCTTTGGGTATTTGAATGAGGTGGTCTTATATTTCTGGAGCATTTATCAAGTTTTCCTTCTCATCTATTACAATCAAGGTGGCCTTCTCTTTCGTGGGTATCTCACAAAGCCACCTCCTTAGGTATTTGAAATAAGTTGCACTTCCCTCTCTTGGGAATAATCCAAGGTTGTCTATATTGTTCTTTGTTCATTCTCCATTATTCTTATTTTTTTCTTCATTTGTGACTTTAAAGGGGAAACACATGCTTGTGAGTTGTTCAATCCATTTTATCAATCTTTTATTTTCTAGTAGTACTAGTAGCTCTATTGATCTCCCACAATCTTTGAGTGAGATTGCATAAAGGAAATCTCATACTTCTATTTCAATTGGTTTGAAGGACAAGGTGTGCACATTAGGATGGGAGGATGGGAAGATTGGCTTTCATAAGGTCCAAATACGCCATCTTAATTGAAAATAATCTTTGGTTGTCTAGCCATGCCTTCATACACCTAAGCCTTAGTTTGAGGAAACATGTATGTCTAAAGACATCTTCAAGTGAGGCATTCACTTTTCTCTTTATCCCTTTTTCATTGAGGGTCTTAGTATAATAACAAAATTTGTGCCTTGAAAATTAAGACAAGAAAGTTTTTTACAAATATTAAATTTTTATTAAATAAAAGAATGGTAAAATCTTTGGAGTATATTCTCGAATTAGATAGTGTGGATTTTTAAGATGAAAAATTTAACTATGTCAAAAAATGGACTTATATCCAATTTTTGTGAGCCCAAGCTTGATCACAAATGATGGATGTTCGAGAAATAAATGAATTGCGTAAGTACAATCCAAAAATTTTGGATGTTTCTCAATTAAAAAAATTGTCGAAGAGTGAAGAGTAGATTGATCCATGCCTTCTCTCTCAATTCTTCTTCCTTGTTCTTTTTCCCAGTGGTCCTTTATGAGGTGCAACAAAAAGAATTTATAGGCAAGGATTAAAATTGGATTAGCCCACTAAAATAGTTAGCCATATATTTAGTTAATTTTGACCAATTATATTAATTTAAACCTTTATGTATTTTTTTATGTCTACAAATGATTAAAATAATTGGTCATAATTAAATTTATTTTATTTTAAAAAATTAAATTAGATATACGCATTTATATATATATATATATATATATATATATATATATATATATATATATATTCAAATGCCTACGTGCTTGCCATGTTATAAAGACTGGTCTTGGAGTAGTTTATATTTTTTTAAAATATTTTTTTTTCTTTAACAAAAAAAGACATCCACAAATGTGAGTAAGGATAGTGCCCAAGTTTGGCAAGCCCATATATATATATATATATATATTAAATGCTTTCACCGTAGCATTCAACATTCCTTCAACAGCTGCCTGGAGCCATAACAAGCTTCTTTGGTTATTCTTTGACTACTGCAAGCTTCGTGGGGTGTCCTTCCTATTATTGTCGCAAGCGTCGAGTGTTCATCTGACTTCTTCTTAGCACTGTTGTAAGCTTCCTATGTATATATATATATGATTAAAATGGTTGTGTTGAACTAAATTCATGAATGTTTTTTAAAATTTCAAAGAAGCGGCTTGAAACTTGTTTAAGCCATCTAGTTTGAAAAAATATTCTCATTTCTTCCTAGATTTGGTAGCCTTGTGTGAGACATTCACATGATTCTTCTAGGGTATAACCTTTTTTGTGTAGTTTCCCTCTCTAGAGTGAGATCCTTTTAGGTGTGTCTTTCATACCTTCTGGTATCTTATATTGGTAATACTATTCTTTTTTGTTATAATTTCCAAAGATAGATAACTGGAAAATTTTCTCGACTTACTTCCGCAGCTCCCTTTTCTAGCACATCATCTTGGCAATACAATTTTACCTTTACCCAAATTTGTAGTTACCAATGACCGATCGCCAACCAATTGTTGACATCTTCCTAACTTGTTTTTATTAGCACATCGTGTTGGCAATATAATTTTTTACCCTCATCTGGATATTGTAGTTAACAGTAACCGATCCTCAACTGATCGTCGATGTCTTCCTGACTTGATTTTTTTTGACACATCGTTTTGGTAATACAATTTTATACTCTTCCAAATATTTTAATTACCAATGACCGATTGCCGATGTCTTCTCAACTTACTTCTCTTGATATGTCGGCTTGGTAATACAATTTTACCTTCACCTAGGATTTGTAGTTATCAATAACCAATTGCCAACCAATTATAAATGCCTTCCTAGCTTGCTTTTCTTGACATGTTGTCTTGGTAATATGATTTCGCCATCATCCAGATATTGTAATTACCAATGACCAATCATTGACCAATCACCAATGTCTTCTCGGTTTGCCTCTCTTGGCTTGTTGTTTTGGTAATATAATTTTACCCTCATCTGGATATTGTAGTTAGTAATGACTGATCACCATTGTCTTCACGATTTGCTTCTCTTGGCCCGTCATATTAGCAATACAATTTTATCCTCATCTAGATATTGTACTTACCAATGATCAATCGCTAAGTAATCACCAATTTCTTCCCAGTTTAGCTTTTAGACTTACTTTTTCATTCTGAAATTTTTTTTTTAAAGGTAGAATTTTCATCTTTTTTTCCTTTATATTTACTATTGTGTCGTGCCTTTTTTTTTTTTTTTGTTTTTTCCCCATATGTGTATCACAAATATTGCAAATGGTTGTGAGAGCAGCAATGTCACCATTCAAAGAATTTTTTTTCTTCTTGAAATACATGTTTCAACAAAGTATTAGTTTGCGTACCATGTTGATTTATGACAATGCCCATGAAAGTGATAAGGAAGCTACTATATGTCCTTATCACACCTCTGTGATCGAAAGTTGTGCGAAGGATTAGTCAAGTGGCCATTCTAACCTTTATTATTTGAGTTATTGGATGGAAAAAGTAGATATGAATGTCATTTCATGAAAAGCAAGACCAAACCCAAGAAGAATGCCAATGAATATATTGAAAATCCAAATGAGCCACCATGATGTGAGGAAAATGGGAGATCTTTCCTTGACATCGAGGCAACATATTTTTTAGCAGCAAACCCATTAGGAAGGATTCCAATCTCAAGGTTATTTTATTCAACCTGCTGGATGCTAGGAGTAGGCAAAACTTGTTCTTGGGCGGAACAAGAATGTTTTAAAGGAAGCTGGTGTTTACTTTGCCATCGTAGCATCGTTATTTCTATATGACCATTGTCCTTATATAGTTTGTGCATCTTATGAAGCTTGGTGCCCAACTACAAACTCTCTCCAAACTACTTATGGTGAACTCTCAATATGTTTGTGGGATTTAAAGGAATTAGTGAGGCTTCCCATAATTTGATTCTTTTATAATGAAGTAACTCTAAGTCTTGAAGAGATTATCGATTTTGATAATTTAGGCAATCTTGTTCTTCCTTTTAGTTGTAGGTTTCTTTATTATACCTACCATCTTACTCGACAAGAGGACGATGACCCATTCCCTTCTACCCGATATAGGGTAACTATCTCATCATGGATCAAGTTTTGGTTTCATGGGCACTATTGTTACCAAAACCCTTTTATCTTGCCTAGGACTCATGATGACTTTTCACACCTTAAGTTTTGTGTCCCATTTGGATGTCTCAGACATTATAATCATACTCCTAAGGAAGATTTTATTTTTGCTACCCTAGGAGTTGATTCTGATGATGAAGATGACATCTTTTAGCATTTTTTTTGCAACTTGGTTATGTATATTTGCATTATCATGCAAACGTGGTTGTTATATTCCACCAAAAATTTTTAAAATTGCTAGTTTGATGGCTTGCAACATATGCTTCAATTTGACGGTACCTATCTTGGCGAACTTTTATGATAGTGTTAATCTAATATCCATATATGAGGAAGGACCCAAAGAATGCCCAACTTTACTTCCCTAGCATTATGTGTATGCTTGGATAGGCTCTTATTTCAATGTCTACATAACTTTGGAATGTGCTTCTACAAAGCCACCTATGTGTGCTTATGGAGGTTGTTCTTGCCATATAAGTATTTCTAGTTGGAAAATAATCCAAAACCTTATAGCTATTTCTTAGCAGCCTACTAGACCAAAAGAAGTCGTTGATATTGAATTGGTAGACACAACAAGCAAACTGTTGAGGAATGATGATTTTGAATATTTGGTAAACCTTCCCTTATGCTACTAGACTCTGTAAAGGAACAACTAGTACTTAGTAGAATTGTACAGTCCCCACAAATTTTTCAGGAAATTTGGGTATTGTTAGGACATGCCTAGGGTGTTTGATTTAAGACATGAATTGACACTTTCTATAAACTTGTGCACTTTTGGTGATGTAGCATGTCCAAACTACATTCTTATAAAGTGTTAGTGTCATGTTGGAAATTAAATGAAATAAATATTAAACTTTATGCTTCGAAGCAGTTTCATACTTTGTGGCGTAGTATCACTGCTTATTATTTTTGTGATAGCCCTAGTATTCTCAAGAAAAACATAAATGTGGAATTTGTGCTTGTTGATCCTAGCTATGTAAGAAGTAAAGGGATTATTTCCTCTCTCATTTTGGAGAATTCTCATAACAAAAGGGGTTGGTATTGATGATGACATCATGAAAATGGGCAGAGTGTGACAACCAGAATAAAAATGGAATTTAAATAATGAAGAGGAAGGGAAATGAAGACAGTGGGATGAAGTGGGTGAGTGACGAGTAGTGGGGCCGGAGCTTGTGCAGCAAGCATGTGATAAGGTTTGACTTATCAAAGATAGGATCAGTGTGGCTCAGAGCCAATAGAAAAGTTATGTTGATAATCGCTGCAGGAATCTAGAATTTGATGTGAGTAATCATGTATTCTTGAAAATAGCTCCGATGAAAGGGGTAATGCGATTTGGGAAGAAGGGTAAACTTAGTCTTAGGTTTATTGGTCCATTTGAGATTCTAGATAAAGTGGTACCGGTAGTCTACATGCTAGCTTTACCACCTGTATTATCTAGGATCCACGACGTATTTCATGTTGCTATGTTGAGGAAATACGTCCCAGATCCTTCTCATATCATCAGTTATGATGAGTTGGAGTTTAGTGATTCACTGGGGTATGAGGAGGTACCAGTACAGATTCTGGATAGGAAAGTACATGAGCTACGTAACAAGAAAATTCCTCAGGTAAAAGTTTTGTGGAGGAATCATGCAATTGAAGAGGCTTCTTGGGAATCCGAGGAGCAGATGAAGTAGAGGTACCCACATTTATTCCAATAGATCTGATTGGGTAAAATGTAAGTAGTCAGGTAGTATTTCTTTTGTAGGTATATGTAATGGTTTAATTAGTGTAGCATTTTAGTTTTGGGAGAATTTTTCTTTCATATGTGTAATCTCCCAGGACTCGGAATGTTGTGAATAGTAAATTTTGAGGATGAAATTTTATAAGGAGGGGAGAATGTGACAACCCGAATAAAAATGGAATTTAAATAATGAAGAGGAAGGGAAATGAAGACAGTAACAGAAGGAAGAAGTCGACGAAGCGTTCATCGACAACATTGCACTTTGGAAGGAATAATCGAGGGGAAATCATCAGGACTTCGTCAACGAATATAGGAGATTTGTCAACGAGGGCTTAAGAGAATTCGTCGATGAATACAGGGGATTCGTTGACGAAGGTTTAAGAGAATTCGTCGACGAAGAAATACTGAGAGAGGTGTGAGCCGACTGAATTTCGTCACCGAGGACTAAATTTTTTCGACGAAATTAATGAAGAATTTGTTAACGGAGGAGATGGCTCGTCAACGAATTCAGTTCTATAAATATAAAAATCCAGATTTTAACTTACAAACGAAGCCAACTCTCTCCTTTCTCTCTCTCCCCTTCAGTTCTCTCTCTCTCTCTCTCTCTCTCTCTTCGATTTCGGGCTAAATTTACGCCGGATTGACAGTTTGAAGCCACCAAGACGCTCCTAGGGAAGTTCTTTCCAAATCTGCCGTAGCGGATCGTTGGTGAAAGCAAGTTGGAAATCATCCTTAAGTTGAGGTAAGGCTTTTTAAGCCAAATTTGGTCTTGTGATAGTTATAAGAAATAATATACACGTGGAAATACTGAAATTTAATACTAGAAGTTTTCATTTTCAGGGTATTGGTCAGGAAATCTTATGGGTGTTAGACTAGATTATTTTGAGGGCTTTCTCAGTAGCCAGGTAAGGGGATAAACTAAGCTAGTATTTTATGAAAAATGTATATACATTGTTATAGAATTTGATTTCAGGAAAATTAATATATTTATATATGATTTATATTTGGGAAAATACGGTTAAAATGATGGTATGTTAAATATGCAGAAAATCTGTTCAATGTGGCATGAGTATAAAATGTTATAAAATACTGTTTCCTGGAATGAGATTATGATACGAATTTTCATAATTGGAAAATCGGCGTACGGGGAGGGATTTATATATATATATATATATTTGCCGGCGTACGGACCATGCTATGATGTGATTTGCTAGCGTACGGGCTGTGCTATGATGTGATTTGCCAGCGTATGGGTTGTGCTATGATGTGATTGCCAGCGTACGGGTTATGCGATGATTTGCTGGCGTACGGGCCAAGCTATGATAAAATGTGTAATACCGGCGTACGAGCTGATGATTTTCATGATATACGTATGTATGCAAAATGATATGATTGATCTAATAATTAATGATATGAGATATCCATGTATCACAGTTTTAGTATATGTTATATGATATTGGAACTGGTTGGCTTGGTCTAGGCTAGCACTTGCACAGTACCGTTGCTATGTGTCCATGGTCTTCGTGATCATGATATTTATGTTAACGCCGCTGTACGGAGTAGTGTGAGATTGGATGGTCAATGTGGTTTTTAAGAAGTGTGTGATCGCCCCTGGTGTACAAACCAGGTCAGGTAGACCCATCAAACTTACAGACTGTACTTTTAACTTGGTAGTGGTCGGCCAACCATTACTAGGTCCCACCTTCAGGCCACACAACCCAGTTATGTGGGAGTAATATATGACAACAGCCAGCTAACCTACCAGGAATATTTTTGTGTTATTATTATTATATGAGATGAGATATGTTTATGAAAATGTAGTATGTTCTGCCTGTTTTGATATATATATATATATATATATATATGTTTTCCCAGATTTGACAAACAGTTACTAGATATGTTATGTATGGTATATGTATAACACAAAATACTCATGTTACCACACACTGGTATTAGTTTATTTCCCTTACCGGTGTCTCACCCCAAAATTTTGTAAACTTTTAAGGAGCCCCTGATAGGAGAGCGGAAAAAGCCTTGCTGATCTAGAGTTGTTGTCTGCCCTTTTTGAAGGGCATGTTTTAATAGGGACAGCTGAATTTTTGTGAGAAGTGTCCCTAGATTTTGTTTCTTTTGGGATGTATATACTGAAATACAGTGGATGTAGTGACTCTAGTATTTATAGTAATGTGATGGATGTTTTGTATTTATTATATTGTGATTATATATTTTCTGCTGCTTAGACTTCCGTTATGTGTTATGATGTATCCTTGGTACCCACGGGCTCAGGTGGATTATGATCTACTGAGCTGAGATTTATGATATTAATTTTATAAAAAAAAATGTGGAAATTAAGTAGGTCGTCACACAGAGATAGCCATCCTGCACCAAATGTCAATTTTCCATTTGTAGCATCATCTGTAGGAGGAAAAAAAAGGCAAGGTCTGGAACACAAAACAAAAATAAAGAAGCCAAGCATAGCATATCAACCTAAGCGTAGTGACCATTATAGTGATTGTTGTAATCCATGATGACAAAGTGATGTAGGATGGGGTAGGGTGACCTAGTCCTACGGTTTCAACCCTCAAACAACACATACACTCAATACACTTTAAATTAAGAAATCACTTATCCAAATATAAACACAATAAATCATGCCATATTCATATATTCAAGGATTTTGAAAAGGTGTATGATGTTGTTCAGAAATAAGTCCCAATTGATTCTTTCACAAAGGAATCAAGTTAAATGCACAGAAGATGCTATTTCAAATATTTCAGGAAAAAAAAAAAGTTCTATGTTTAGAACATCAATATTCCTAGAATTAATTTTAAGCTTAGAAAGTATCGATATTGTAATCTTATGGCTCAAATGTACTTATTCAAACATAGAAGTTTAGATTTTCAAGCAAAGACTTACACAAGATTAAGAAAGGATTCAAACAATGTGAAATAATAGTGAAAACTATAGGTTCTTTGTAACTTCAATTGCTTAGGTTTTAGAGTCAGTTGCCTAAAGAATTTAGAAACAAAATTCCAGAAGGACAGTAGTAGGTCAGTTAACTGAGCCAATGACCTCAGTCACTTGTTTGAATTTTAAGCAGAATTCCTGAGAGGCAGTAGCATGTCAGTTGACTAACCAATAGGGTTAGTTGATTGATCTCCTATGGGTTTTGAAGAAATGGCTGGAATTCAAGGGCCTTTTCTCAACCATGGCTTATGGGGCTTCAAACAAAGGTTTATAACTAGTTTAAGAATTAAGAAAAGAACAATCTTATGCAAAGGAAATAGTCGGATGAATTGATATGGTCACCACAAACTCAGATCCTACCAGAAAATCATTAGAACAAGCTTCGAAATGCAATGATGGAAGTGGAACTGCTGTGTGTATATGAAATGGTTCAAACGAATGCTGAATTTACCAATAACTATGAAGGCTGACTTGACAATATTCTACACAAGTTAGATCTCGTTTGAAGTCCTTCATGGATGATTTGAAATGTAATATGTATGTAGCAATGGAATGGTGGATGGGTGGCGGTGGGGTGTATTTTTGGGGCGATGATTGTGGGATGAGTGTGGGATATGTGGATATGGGGTCGCTGGATAGAATAGTTGTCTCTCACCACCTGATCTCTAGGGAGAATGATATAGTCTGTCACTATATAATCACAAGATTGGACAAAGCTTAACAAGCTTCAGTAAAGGAAAAACCCTTTTCAATTCAATATCAATACTTAACTTCCTCGTTCTTACAATGATACAAGATATATTTAGACTTAGCAAAGGGAAGGGAGAGACAAACCAATAACTAGCTAAGCTAGCATGGGGGGGGGGGGGGACAAGACTTTAAGCACTAACAATTCCCATATAAGCATGGGAGACAAAAGAAATAAATAAAAAAACTTACAAGACTCATTAATGTCACAACTTACTAACGCTCCAACTCACTAGACATAACACTCACATAATTTTCTAAACAAGCACATGCAAGCAAGCAATTTGTCTTGTATGTTTACAAATTAAATACAAACAAAAGTCAATACTTGCATGACCTAGCCTTCTATGCCATAACCAACTTGCCTCATTCATAGTTGCTAAGCATGTGATGTTTTGAGATTTTAACTTTTCAAAATTTATGCAATATACATGATCAATTCTTCTAGCGGTGAATAAAATATTTGTTTTTCTCTATTTTCAATGATACATTTGTCTTGCTTAAAGATTACATCAAATCCTTTGTCACTTAATTGACTTATGCTCAATAGGTTATGTTTTAATCCATCTACCAATAACACATCATCAATGGTGAGGGAAGATTCTTTACCTATCTTTCCGATCCCAATGATTTTGCCTTTGGCATTGTCTCTGAATGTAACGTATCCACCATCTTTTAGCCTTAATGGGGTGAATTTGGATTTATCCCTGGTCATGTGCCTAGAGCACCCGCTGTCCAAGTACCATTTGTCTTTAGATGAGGTTGTCCTAAGGTAGACCTACAAGAAGGGTTCAATACGTTACTCTTAGGTAGCCAAACTTTCTTAGGTTTCTTTATTTCAAATTTGTTTTCTTTAATTTTTCAAACTTTCTTGATTTTCATATTCTTTCTTTTAAATGGACGATCAAATTTTATGTGTCCTTTTTTATTGTATAAGAAGCACGTAGTATGTTGATAGATATTAGATGGAGATGTGCTTGCATGATACTTTGATTCTTTAACAAAGTATCCCATATAAAGATTCTTCTTCTTTTTGTTCTCAATTCCATTAAATCCTATTCCTTCTTTATCTAATGACATTTTTTGTTTTCCAAGCAATTTTTCAAAGTTTTCCTTTTCTTTTGTAAAATTGTAAATGATTTTCTCCTTGTCTTCAATTTTACTTTTAAGGTCTTTTATTTCTCAGTCTTTCTTGCTTTCACCATTTACTTGTAATTTAACTAAATCTTGAGATAAGTCATTTATTTTCTTCATAAGCTCATCAATATGTGAGTCTTTTTCTTTTTCAACTGATTTTGATGTATCTAGTTGATTTTTAAGTCATTCATTTTGTTCTTTTAAGGCAATGTTCCTTTTAGTTACTTTTATGAACCTGTTGTGTTAGGCAAATAATTCAGCTTGAATTTCTTTGTATGATGGCATACTCTCATATGAATCACTACATGATTCATCACTTGATTCTTCGAATGAACTATAGTAGGAATTTACCTCATCATTATGAGCCATGAAGCATACATCGGCCATCTCTTGTTCACTTAATTCGTTCTTTGATTTGCTTGAGCTTGTATCATCCCATGTGGCTTTCATTGCCTTCTTTTTCTTCTTCTTGTCTTTCTTTAGCTGTGGACAATAAGGTTTAATATGTCCAACCTTTTTGCAATTATAACAAGTAGGGGGTTCAATTTTATTCTCATTTTCCTTTTTACTTGTATCTCCTTTTTCACTTTTTGAACCTCTAAACTTTCGAGTAAAATTCTTATTTCTTTTAAAGAATTTTCCAAGTCTTTTAGTAATGAAGGCTAGTTCTGCATCATCTAATTCACTTGCATCTTCCTCTTCTTCACTCGAACTTTCTTTGGTAGCCTTAAGAGTTATAGATTTCTTGTTTTTGTTTTCAGCATTCCTTTCATTCATAGCCATCTCATAGATGAGAAGGGATCCAATCAGTTCATCTAGTGAGGTATTCTTAAGGTTTCTTTCTTCCGTACTAGCTGTGACTTTGGGTTCCCAAATGGGTGGAAGACCTCTAAGGATTTCTCATAAGTAGAGTAAGTTTTCCCTAAGGCATTAAGGGAGTTTATGATATGAGTGAACCTAGTGTACATATTTGTAATAGATTCATCTGGATTCATCCTAAAAACTTCATCTTCGCTAGTAAGCATGTCAATTCTATTATCTCTCACATCAACGGTACCTTCATAGGTTACCTCTAGTTTGTCCCATATCTCTTTTGCTGTTTTTGCATGCCATGATCCTATTGAATTCATTTATGTCAAGAGCATAGTATAAAACATTTATAACACTTGAGTTAACTTGCAACATCTTATGGTCGTTTTCGGTCATGTCTGTTTTTTTTTCTTTGGGTATTTCTTTTCCATCTACAAGTTTGGTAGGGATAAGATCACCATGTATGACAACCCTCCATGCTTTCCAGTCCATGGTTTGGAGGTAGATTCTCATTCTTTGTTTCTAAAAAGTGTAGTTAAGACCACAAAAGATTGGCAGTTTGGTTGAGGATTGACCCTCTCCAAAAGGAGCTGCGCCTATGTGTGCCATTTAGATTTTTATATAGCTTCTAATTAAGATTTGCAATAACCCCGCTCTAATACCAATTGAAAACTAAGGAGTAGTCCCAAAAGGGGGGTATTGGGTTTTTAAAAGTTTCTTTTAAATATTTTTATAAATTCACAACCTTTTATAAGTTTCTTAATCACAAAAGAATGATTTGATTTTCAATGCTTGATTAAGCCAATCACAATCTACACTCAATCAATGAATTGATCAAATACAAACCAATGATTCTTAATGTGATACTTTCAACAATGTCAAACAATACCCAATCAACCAACCAAGTTACCAATCACAAGTTACTTAACCAATATTTTTGCAGCAGCACTTTTAGTGATTCAACGTATGAATAACTCAAGGCAGAGTTTGATAGAAGTTTTGTATTTATGAACTTTATGCACTTCCTTTTAACCAAGGTTTCCGCAAATGATTAATCAACGTACTCCCTTTAAGGTTTCCGCAAAAGATTAATCAACGTACTTTCTTAAATTAAAAGTTTCCCAATCTCAACTTTCATCTTCTTGTACTTAGATACACAACCACACAATTTATATATGCAGAAAAATTAAAGAGTAAGTATAGAGAGTGAGATCGAGCTTTTACGAGATTCAACTTATACTAGCCTACGTCCTCGCCTTAGGCAAGACCACCTAAGGACTCCACTATAACGCTTCTTTACGAGCGAAGCAAACCATTACAATCCCTCCTTCAATTAGGGTGGAGACCCCTCTCCAAGCAATGTCCCACGCTTGGTACAACGATCCAATAACCTTGAACCGTCAAGAAAACAAAGAGACAAGAAAGAATTCTTGTGTACAAGAAGTGCTCTCAGATAGAGCTGGTTAGTACAAGATTAAGCACAGCTAATACTTCAAAGTAAATATCAAATAAGAATGAATTTTAAGCTCAAGAATGTCACCGGGTTTCTTCCTTTGATTTGAATCAAACTCAAAAGTTTTTGCTCTCAGATCAGTGATCAAAGAATCAAAATATCTTAAAAAATTCTTAGCAAGAATATGTGTGAAAGAGGGCTTTGAGAGAGAATGAGCAATATAGCTTGAAAATTGATTTTCAATTCTTGGTGTATGATTTGATTTGAGAAACCATGTATTTATAGACTCAAAAAGTGATAAATTCGTGTTGCCCAAGTAACTTAAAGTGTTTCCCAAGTTTTTATAAAGTTAGGGGGCACAAGCAACTCGAATTTGAAATTTAAAAGTCATTTAAAAAACTAGCCATTTACGAGGGTCAGTCGCCTGAACCCTTCGGGGTTAGTCACCTGATCCTTTGAACACAGTGTATTTTTTTCAGGTCAAAATAGGGTCAGTCACTTGATCCTTCACTACTTGTTCAAATTCAATTCAGGAATTTTGTTAGTCGCCTGACCAAGCACAGGTCAATCGCTTGAACAGATAAAAATACCATTTTACAGGTTTGTTTTCAAAATCCTTAACCATCTTGCTTTGATACTTTTAAAGAGTATTTTTCGGGGTTTTCAAAGTAAGGTCTCTAAGTCACATATTAACCCCTAATGAGCTTCAAAGCATTCAAAATGATATTTAAAATGAAGTACTTACATAAGACTTCCTAAAGACATTAAAAACTCTCTAAACTTTGAAGTCTTCATGTATATCATTGCTTTGAATCATCTTTGCCTTGAGCTTGAGTATTCTTTAAGCTTTATATGTCTTGGCATCTTGGACCTCTTTTAGCTTTCATTTGATCACCTTGTGAATGAAATATAGATTTATGGTACTTGTGACCTTTGGACTTTCAATTCTTGCACCTTTTGAACTTGACATACTAGGTTTCCTGAAATATCATCACTTAAACCATAACTTGTTAAATTATCCTTTATATGTTATCATCAAAACAAGATTTAAAAGCCATGTTAGGCCAACAACTTTTTTTTTCAAGTACCAGTTTTAGCTTATGTTAATTTTAAACGAAACGTATTAGGCATGATAATCTTTCAAGAATATGCCATTGATGAGACCAATTTTTAAACCATCATTGGAAACCATTTTGTATGCATTGTTCGTGTAAATTTTTTTTTTTTTTATCATATATGATCTGTCCCACTTGTAAGTAAATTTATCTTCAAGATGATGTTTTATATTGATGGGTTTACTTGAAAGCATCATGGCCGATCTTTCTTGTTGAAAGCTTTGGAGAGACGTGCTTGATAGCACTCCAAATGTTGTCATTCCTAAAGCCTCCTTTCATCTAAGGTTTCTAATTCTTGTAGTCACAATTGAGCATTCTTTTTTTGAGTCAAACGAAGATAGTCATTCTCAATGAAGAAATTTGTCACTCAAGTGGAAGCACTGTCTTAACTCTATAGACAAGTGTATAAGGTGTGGATTGGTAGGTGTGTGATATATTGTAAGATACTATTAGATAATATCATATATATTGTAATATTTTAGTTAAGGAACACTTTAGTTTTTGTATCATTATTAGGGTTAGGTTTATTGATTAGTTCAATTGTATTCAATATATATATAAATTGCATCAAGGCAAAGGCATTGAGTGTCCCTCGTATGCCTCTCTCTCTCTCTCTCTCTCTCTCTCTCTCTCTCTCTCTCTCTCTGTATAGGATCTTGAATTCTCTCTCTCTCTGTATAGGATCTTGAATTCTAACATGATATCAGCGCCTTCTAAACCCTAAGTTCCGCAATCAACCTCTGAGCGCTGCATGCAATGTCGCATCATCGACGTCTCCATGCACCATCGCAATCATCTTCCTCCTTGTACTGGGCAGAACCTTCCTTTGATTTCTACCGGCCGATTACCCAGCCATCATCTCCCCATCTTGTTCTCCGTCATCTCCTTTGGGCGATTTCTCATTTGGCAGAAACTTTCATTGCCGCTGCACCAACTCCCAGCAACCCCACTCGCCGCTGCAGCAATCTCAGCACTCGCATGCAATCTCCAAGCAATATCACCTTTGTCACGGAAGCTTACATCGAAAGCTGCCTATGCTCTCGTACCTTGTCTTGCTCGAGTCTACTCTGATTCTGCTTTCTCTCCTCGATAGAAACCCTTTAACGCTCTAGATCACTAATCTCATCAACGACTGCCCTGACCTCTTCCCTAAGCGAACACTCTCTTCAAAGCTCCTTCTCCAACTCCTCTTGGAGGTGGTTGATCACCGCATATGAAGCAGCTTCAAATCTTGCCTCGTCTGTCTTCTGTTTGCACACATTGATCTTGTTCTAGCATTCTTGAATTGAACTCTGAACCCTTCCCCTGTTATTCTTCGTCGCTCTATCTTCCTCGCAATCGTATCTTGAAGTATTTGGAATTGAATTTGGGTACTGTGTTGTTCAACTTCTGAAATTATTTCACTTCTTGAATCGTTGTTACTTTGTGTTTTGCCACTCCACTGTCGTCGTGCTATGGCCATTGCCCATGGTGAAGTAATTAACCGCCGTCGTACTATGGCCTCCTGCAATCGCCGTTGATTCTGCAAGTCTCTATTTTTGCACCGTCGCACCGTCAAATTTTTGCACCATCGGATCCAACATTTAACACCGTCACACCACTCGCACCATCGTGGACTTGATTATTTTTGCACCATCAAATTTTTGCACCGTCACACCATCGAATAAGTAGTTAAATTATACTGAAATTCCCTCCATCATCGAGCACATCCTATATACATAAGTCCCCATCTCACTTAGAATGCAAGGCTATCTTCTTTTGGGCGTTGTTCGGATATATTCCAAGAAACTCGACTATTTGTTTCATGATTGCAATGTTGTTCTAATTGGAATTGCATTTGCAGTGAGATGGTTTAGTAAAGCAGAGCCGTTGGAATCATTTTTTGAATAATTTTGCATACGGCCAGTTATTTGCTCACACATAGGTGATGAAGTGCACATTACTCACATGGTTGTTGTTGACTTTCTTAATGGTATTTTTTGTAGTTTATTTTTATTTGCGAAAACAATTTCAAATACTTCAATTTTGTAGTTTATCATATTGTTGCAAGTAAAAAGAAAAATTCTTTTTGTGTACTATGTTAGGGATTCAAGGTAGGTTCTAGCAATTCCAGGTGATCTCGTTATGCCCTCCATGGCTTGTGGGAAGTATAATATTATTTCTGCAACTCCAGCACTCTTTGCAACTTTGAAACTCTCTGCAACTCTTGCACTCTCTGCAACTTCGACACTCCATGCAACTCTTTGCAACTCCGATACTCTTTGCACCTCTAGCACTCTTTGCAACTCTCTGCAACTCTGGCACTCTTTGTAACTCTCTGCAACTCTGACACTTTCTACAAATCTCTGCAACTCTGACACTCTTTGCAACTCCGGAACTCTCTATAACTTTGGCACTCTTTGCAACTCTTTGTAACTCCAGCACTCTTTGCAATTCCATCGCCGCACTCTCTACAAATCTAGCACATTCGCTGCCACACTCTCCTTGCAACTCTGCCACACTCTTTGCAACACCATTACTAGAATCACACCTGGTGAAAAATTGTGAATGTTTTGGTGGTCTTCTCATCGACGCTACAATCACATGCCGTCGACTCCCAGAACCACACGTAACCACTAGCAACATCTAGTTTTTACTTGGCAAACTCTTGATGCTTCTCGGTACGCCATCATAAGTTTGTGGGGGATGTTAGAAAATATCATGTATATTGTAATATTTTAGTTAAAGGGGCACTTTAGTTTTGTATCACTATTAGGTTTAAGTTTATTTATTAGTTATATATATATATAGCATCAAGGCAAAGGCATTGAGTGTCCCTCGTGTGCCTCTCGCACCGCAAGTCTCTCTCCCTTTTTGTATTGGACCTTGAATTCTAACAGATACATCCATAAGGCTTCCCCAATTCTTTTATACCAATCTATTTTTACTTTTAGCACAATATTTCTTAAAAGATTACAGAGTGTCATGTTAAATTCTTCTGCAAACCCATTCCCTGAAGCATTGTAAATCAAAGAGTTGTATTGTTTAAAGTCAAATTTCTCATATTACTTATCCATTAAGCTATTGAAGAATTTCTTTTCATTATCAGCTATGATGAACTATAGACACCATATCAATAAATGATATGAGTGTGAATAAATTGAACAACATGCTATTTTTTCACTTTTTAAAGTGAAATTATTTCTACCCATTTTGAGAAGTAGTAATATGTAGCTACTATGATATATAAGTGTCAACAAGATAACTTTGAAAAAGGACAAACCACATCAAGTCCCTAAGCTTTAAAGGTCCAAGAAGCTACTAAGAGATCTAAAGGTTATGGAAGTTGATGTATATAATTAGTATGGTATTGGCAAGGTTGGCAAATCTTTGCATACTCTATGGAGTCCTACACTATTGTTGGCAAATAATGACCAATTCCTTTAATGCTAAAGTGCAACTTAGGATAAGATTGGTGAGCACCACAAATCCATGAATGTGCCTAGTCCAATTATTTTTTAGACACTTCTTCTCCCAAGCATCGAAGAGACAATCCATCAAATGAACAATGATAAATTATATCTTTGTAATAAATAAACTTTACCACTCATTAATGAATTTTAGTTTGATGTTGTTGATCATTTGGAAGTTATTCATGTTGGAGGAAATCAATTCTAGATTGCCATCAATCTTCCCTGTCAATGATGCCAATAGAGATCATTTCTGATTTTTCCTTTTGATAATCAATAATCAGCATTACCTGTATGTGGCAGATATACACCGGGATAGTTTCTTCTTCAAATATAGCAACAGTAGTGGCAAGATTATCCAATGCATTGGCTTTCTTGTTATCCTTTCTTGGGACATATGCTATTGTTATATGATCAAATTTCTTCAAAAGTTGTTCATCATATCTACAATAGGGAATCAAATATTCCTTCTTGACATCATAGTTTGATTAGAAGTTATTAATCATTAATTTAGAATCCTTGTAAACTTCTAAGTGTGAAACTTTCACTTTTGTGGCCATCAATAACCTGATAATCAAGGCTTGCTACTTAGCAACATTATATAAACAAAGTTTACTAGTTACAAAAGAATATGGTAGATTTGTCTTCGTGGTGTGACAAATACTATACCTGCTTTAGCCCTATCTTATCGAGATGCCCCATCAAAAACATCTTCCAAGGTGGAAGGACAAAAATATTTCTTCATCTAAGAGAACATCTGAAAGCTCTCAATTGACGAAATTGGGTGGTCTACTAGGAAGTTTGCTAATTTTTGTCCTTTAATAGATTTTTGTGAGACATAGCTAATGTCATATTATAGAAGGAAGACTCCCCACTTCATCAAATGCCTTAAAAAGCAAGTATTGAAAGGAAATATTTGACAGAATTAGCCTTAGCAACTAAGTGAACTGTATATGCCTGCATGTAATACTTTAATATTTATTGATAAAGAAGAAGAGGACTAAGCATATCTTTTCTATAGGTGAATAATTCAAATAAGCTCTTGTAAGAGTTCTGCTCACGTTATATAAGTATTTCTCTTTTCCTTCTTTATTTTGTTGTGCAAGCAATGCTTATAGAGACTTTTCTTGTACAACAATGTACAACAACAATAGTTTTCCAAGTATAGAAGCAACTAACACAAGTGGATTAAGCAAATAGTTTTTATACTTTCAAAAACATTGTCACATGTCTTATCCTATTCAAACAGTATATCCTTTTTTATTAGGAAATCAAAAGGTTGATACCAACTGGTTAAGTTTGAAACAAAGCATTGGATATAAGTGAAACGACCTTATAATAAACTCTTCAACTCTCGTAAGTTTTTAGCCAAGGAATATTTTTAATAGCATCAAACTATGATTGATCTATTTCAATACCTCAATGACGAACTACCAACCCCAAGAGCGTTCTTAACGTAACACCAAAAGCACACTTTTAAGAGTTCATCTTAAGCTAATGCTTTCTAAGATGATTAAAATATCGCCCTCAAATCTTCTAATTGATCTTTTCTGGACCTGGTCTTTACTACCAAATCATCAACATAACATTCACATTCTTGTGCAGAATATCATAAAAAGCTTTATGCATTGCATGTTAATAAATAACATCAACATTCTTCAATCTAAAAGGCATTACTTTGTAGTAATAAATTCCTTTTGGGGTTTGAAAGGTAGTTAAGTCTTCATCCTTTGTTGACATCCTTATTTGATTATAACCAGAGGAACAATCCATAAATGATAGTGCCACACAACCCATTGTTGCATCTACCATAATCTTAGTGATTGGTAACGACAAGTCATTTTTTGGATGGACATTAATCAGATTGCAGAAGCTAACACAAACACGAAGTTGTATATTTTTTTTTCTAATGAGGACTATGTTTGCAATCTGTGATGAGTATTTGACCTCTCAAATAAAACCTACTTCAATGAGTTTGATAACTTCAATTTCTATTCAAGGTATAAACTCTAGAGAAACCTTATTTGTGCTTGTTTATTAGGTCAAACACCTCATTTCACTGCCAAGTGATGTATCGCAATTTTTGGATCAAGACTAGGAATTTCTTTGTATGTCCAAGAAAAGACATCTTTGTATTCAAGAAAAAAAAATTTAGATACTATTCCTCTTTGTTTAAATTGATAGATGTGTTAATGATTGTCGGTAAGGGTTCCTCTATTGTATTGAGATTGATTTGCTTTAATTCATCAACTATGGACTGATTGCCATATTCTAATGTTGGAGGAGCATCCTTTACTTCTTTATCAAAATTATTTGATTTCTTGTCTTCCTCTATTGTAATTTGATGGCTTGGAAAAACATTCTCAACGTCACCTAGATTTGTTGAAGTTGCTCAATATGTACAATGGTGTGTTTTCTTAACTTGAGTGTCCCATCTATGTTAACTTCCAATAGAGAAGAACATCCCATACGAGATGGAATAAGGCTACAAGCCTCTTGATAATATTTTCATATCTTTGATACTTTTGTCTTTAACTTATTCTTGAAAGTATTGAAAGATATATATATATATATATATATATATATATATATATATTTTAAAATCCTAAGCATTCAATGATAGACTTGTGATCCTTAAAGGTACCTTCACTATTTGAAAGAGTAAAACTGGGTTTTCCAAATACAGAGTCTTGCTAAAGTAGATTTAGTGTGGTTAAATACTAAAATATGAGGGAATTGGCTAAGGATGTTCTTGCTTAAGTTCATCTGCTATCTCTGTTGTTATATGTTGTGATTCACAACCTTAGCCTTCCTTTTACCTAATATTTTAATTTGTGGTTTTGGATTATAATCAAAACCTTTAAGAAGAGCTTAATGTCAGCCTTTACTTATCTCACCCCTTCTTTGAAATATTTAAAGCATTGATGAAGAGTTGAAGGCATAATGCCATTTTCATGAATCCATGATCTTTCTAGCAATAACTTGTGGGTTGTTTTGGCATATCAATGACATGGAACATGACACTTGTCTTTAGATCACTTGTAATAAGTTCCAGATGAATCATACCAATTGCATACTAACCACGTAGATTAAATCTTTAGATTACTAGGAAACTTCGAGATAACTCGTCCATAGTGATTCCAAGTTCCTTCATCATTACTTTTGGCATGATATTGACTACAAATCCACCATAAATTAGAAATTGGTTAACCCTCTGTTCTCGAATGTAACCGAAAACAAAAAGTGACCTATGTGGTTTAAACACGATAAAATATTTTCATTTGTAAGGAAAATTGTGGACCAACAATTGGCATAGAAGACATCATCTTCCATTTTTTGAATGTTTGAAGACATTTGAGAGTCAATGTCCTCCACACTTTTAAGGGCACATACTAACTTTTCTTGCATAACTTTAAGAAGTTCAATAAGATCACCAATGTTGATGTGAGATGGCAAACCTCTAAGTTGTTCAAGAGTTTGAGACTCATTAGTGGAGTTCGTAGCATCATCTCTTCCATTCGAGTCATTTTCTTTATCATAGGCCTTATAATAGGTCACCATAGTTACCGCAACTTCATTATGTTAGAAGAACCCTAATGGAAAATACTTTAGGCTCGTGAGTTTTTTTTATTATAGAACATTTTTTTTCTTGACTATGGATTTATTTGCTATTGACTTCTTTCCTCTTTTTTCTCTTGAATGAGAATGTGAATTTTTTTTTTTTTTGCCTTTTTGGTGTAGGCTCCGATTGTGCAAGACATGACTTTCTTATCTTTTGTCATGATACCACTGTCTATCTCTCCTCATCCTTTCATGTCGATCCAATATCATTATTAGACTTAATCTTCTAGGTTTTTAGAGATTATTCAATTATAATAGGTTTAGGCATGCCAAATTGGATGAGCTTGAGCTTTGTTGTTGATGCAACTTTTTGTGTTGGTTCAAAAACTGGGCTCATTGCCCCCATAATGATGGTTGCATGCTTAGAATTAACTACATCATCAATTTCAATGTTAATTTTACTGTCCTTGGCAAGTTTCATAACAAGGTTTTTGAAGACAA
The DNA here is from genome assembly GCF_029873635.1 of Malania oleifera. NCBI lineage: Eukaryota > Viridiplantae > Streptophyta > Magnoliopsida > Santalales > Ximeniaceae > Malania > Malania oleifera. Next base: position 53,315,053 of record NC_080425.1, read on the forward strand.
AACATTTTTGGAGAGGATAACCAATAATTTGACGATACTTGCAATAATTCAAGTCATCTGCCTTTCCCATTTTTTTTAGACTTCTATATTCTAGAAGTTTAATAAATTTATTTTTTAAAAACTAATCAAACATTTCTAGAACTTTCGAGTTAGGAAAAAGGTATCATTTCTCCCCATGCACCTTTAAGCTAAGGTACCGCCCTTCGCAATTTGGGCAATAATTAGTTCTTATTTCTTCCTTCTTGCCTTTCTCTATTATCTTGATAGGAGTACTATTTATGACCATTGAGTCCTTGGTCGAGCTCCTTGAAGATTTAATATCTTTCTTTACATCTTTCTTTTCCTTCCTACGGTCAATGACAAGACAATTTTGGTTACCATGGCTCGACATGCTTATCTCTATGTCATCACACGAGTAGTTAAGTTTTCAACCCTGTGCAGTCTAACACCTTTGGGAATATATGGCAATACCCAATGGATGCTTTGGATGCACATTTCTATAGAAAAAATTTCTAAAATCCACTCCTTACAATCAAGACTTAGGGCATACCATGTGTCGATGTAGTCCACGATGGCCTCGTCTTTCCATTGTTCAGTGTTTATTAGTTTCATCAAACTAATGTTGTGACGTGTGCTATAAAAGCAATTTAAAAATTCTTTCTTGAGCTACTCCTAACTATTGTCAGAGTCAAACTCTAGGTTTGTATACCAATCAAATGCATTGCGTTGCAAAGACTGAACAAATTCTTTGATGAGAAGATCAACATGAGTTCCGACATTCTTGCAAGTTTCAACAAAATGGGCAATATGTTGTTTTGGGTTGCCTTCTCCATAAAGCTGGTTGAATTTTGGAAGTTGATATCCATTTTGGCATCCTCATATTATTAATTTGTTTTGTGTATCACTTTGAATACATGAGGGAACTTTGAGAAGGAGCACCATACTATGCCTAAATTGTGTTTGTTATCATGTTTTGTGGGTGTTGGATAGATAATGAGGCAACAAAGCGGAGTGACTCACTTGAGAAGCCTCTAGGATTTCCTTCTCATTGCCTTTGTTTTTACTAACAACATTTTTATAAGAGTGAAACTAGGAGGAAATTCTAGTTTTTGGCTTCTTTCACCTTTGCTTTGCACCTTGTCTTTAAGACCAACTCCTAACTTTAAAGGTTTTGTTTTTCACCTTGGCCTTATGACACCTTGCTACCTTCTATTGGTAGATTGTTCGCCTTATTAGGGCTAACTCTTAAGTTTCTTCATGTATGTCTAACTCTATAATGAATGTTTCACTTTATCATAGCACTGCACTTGCAACGTGGGTGCCTTAATCTTGATTAGAATGACAATGTCTATTCTAAATGTCAACTTAAAGGGCATTTATTCAATGCAACATATGCCACTAATATCATTGGTAGCTTATCTACTAAATGACATTGTGATATTTCCACTTGTTTTTTGACGTCATGAAGTATAGTATGATTCATGTTCTTTACCTGATCGTTGCTATATGGATATCCTAAGCATATCTAAAAGTGTAAGCTCTAAGAAAAAAAAAGTCTAAAATCTAGCATTATGGAATAGTTTTCTGTGATTGGTTGCCACAACTTAAGGAAGCTCAATACCTACAAACAATGGATATCTAGAAGAACTTCGCAGTTTGTTTCTTAATTATACTCAACTACGTTTTTGCCTTCACCCATTTTTACAAGTTAGTTGATTGCCATCACTAGATATTCTCTGTCCTGCAAGTTAAGGTAATGGGTTAAGGAGACTTGTTCCCCTTTAAGTAGAGGGCCATGAGCTCAGAAGGTAGGTGAATTCAATTGCCAATACATAAGGGATATTTGCACACCTATGACATTGGTCATATTTTTTTTTTTTTACCCTCTATTGAGCATCGTGCTTCATAACAAGGCTAGTATACCCTTGCCTTAGTTCTTTCAAGCAAGAACTCTTCCTCCTTGGATATTTCCACATATTCCCTAATCAATTTCCCTCAACATGTAATTTGCATATTTTGATAAGTAGCATACATACAATAGAGTAAGAGATCTCTAATACGCATGTTATTCTATAAGGGTGTACCTTATATGCTTTATTCTAGAGCTTCCTAAATTTAGTTAAATCTGGGAGAATTTTATCATCTCACAAATAATACCATAAAGGAGTTAATCAATTGGGCATTAGTTCTATTGGAATACATTTTCTTCAAAAAGAAGATCAACCATATCTCTCTATGTATATTGTCGTTGCCTAATTAATTTGGCTTGAAGCGGAAGCTAGCTTGGACAATGTATGTTTTGCCCTGACAATATGATGTACACAAGATCTTCAAAGGTTTGCACCAATTCTTTCATGGCCATTTTGGTCTTCTATGCTTCAAATTCTCCCGTACTTGCCTCACCATTAATCTGAGTCGTCTATTGCTTTCAACTCTTTTAGCCTTAAAGACTAGCCTCAATAAAAAATTAAGGCCTTACATGTAGCATCATTGTTGGTAGCTAGGAACTTCAATCTATGGGCATACTAGATCACCATTCCACCGTCTACCTTAAGGATTAAGCCCTACTCCTCCAATTGTATTTGAGGAGCTATCAACATACAATTCCCACTAGAAGTATATAGATCTTTAGTTGCTACATGTTCTAATAAAGTTAGTTCAGATATGAAATTCACTAATACATGTGCTTCAATAGCAAGTCATAACTGATAGTTTTTGTTGAATTCTCCTTGTTTAATTGATCACTTAATCAATCTCTTAAAGATTTCTAGCTTAATTCTGTACATTTGTCTCAAACGTTGATTGGCTAAGACAATTATGTGATGGGACTGGAAACAAGGTCTTAATGTTCTTGTTGCAATTATGAGAGTTTATGCTCTTTATTTGCTCAGGGGTAGTTCAATTTAGGTTCCTTTAGAACTCTGCTCACATAATACACTAGTTTATTGACCTTTCTTTTCTCACATACTGTAACGACTTGCCTATTTTACCAAATTATTTTTTTATAATAACACTTAAATTAATAATCCTGATATCCTATTCAGTTGATAAAACATAATCAACCCGGACCCATGGGTACGAGGGATATACCATAAATATAACTCTGATACCTAAGCAGCAGGAAACATAATCTACAAACATGTCATCCAACCAACCACAATACCAGAGTATTACTAAATCTATTATGTATACAATCATCCATAAGAAGACTAAAAATTAACCTAGGGTCACTTACCAAAAATAAATTTGACTTTAACTCAACAACTCACTCTTCTGACAGGGTAGCTTGGTCGGACTCTACCGTCGCAGAGCGCTATCTGCTCCTCTACTTGGATTTCTTGAAATGCTTGAAATGCTGGAGTGAGACACCTCTCAGTAAGGGAAATAAACTAATATCAATGTGTGGCATGATGAACATGTTCCTATTATACATATAAACAGTATAATAAACATGTTTAGTAAAATTTGTTGGTAGCAAAACTGAGTGAAACATGATTTTTCATATCATAATAAGGCATACTAGATTTCTATACATGAAAATTATCATATATAATTGTGTAATACTGAAATAACACCCAGTATGGACAACTAGCAGATGTTATGTCTTTCCCCCACATGACTAGGTTGTGTGGCCTAAAGGCGGGACCTAGCAATGGCTGACCGACCATGCTAGATCAAACATAAGTCTGCAAGTACGATGGGTTTGCCCTTCCCGGTCTCGTACTACGAGGGGAACAACTCCCCTCTATACTGAAGCCACATCGACTGCCATATCCCACACTACTGGTCGTGTGGTAGCACTATCATTATTCTGAACATACAGCTATGGTACCGTGCTCCTGAAAACTGAACTAAACCATACCATCCGGGTTCAGATAACATATAATATGTTTCATATACTTAACATAACTATTTTTAATTTCATAATAATATCTGACATGATAATATTTCATCAATTCTGTCTTATCATACATGATTATGGCATCTGCGCCAACATGAATCACAGAATCTGCATCGACAACATAACATTTAATCACGGCATCTGTGCTGGCATATCATAATATATTGAACATGATTTCTCTGTACTATAAAACATTATATTCATAAAACCATGGTTCATGTATTGTTTTATAATTGCCCTGAAAACTATCATATCATGCTTGATGTGGAAAAATATATTATTCTAGTATACATAATTAAATGGAAATTTCAACTCATGTCACATAGAAATGGGTAATATTCTGAATATAAAATCAGTTCTAAAATCTTAATTTCTAAGAAAACACGTTTAAATCATATCCCTGTTCATAATAGTATTTCCCAAGCGTAATTATATATTATACATATTTTTCTGAAATTAAATACAGTAGAATAAAAATAATTTCATGAAAAATTCTGACTTAGTTTATCCCCTTGACTTACTGAGAAGCCCACAAAACACTCAATCCTACACCTGCAGTGTTCCCAGCACAACACCCTGAAATTAACATTTTCCCCCACAAAACTTTAGTATAAACTCATTTAATACTTTTCCTAGCCTGAAAATACAAAATAGCTTAATAAATATTCAAATAATCAACTTACCCAAATTTTGGGATGGTCTCTAAGTTGGCCTAACTGAAGATCTACTTCTACAGATATGAAGAGAAACTTCCTAGGAGTAGCGTGGCGGCTACGAATTGGCATGAAACGAGGCCGAATTTCTAAAGAGAAGGAGTAGAGGACGAAGTTAGAGAGAGAGAGAGAGAGAGAGAGAGAGAGAGAGAGAGAGAGAGAGAGAGAGAGAGAGAGAGAGGTTTCCTGCATGTTTCTGGCAGGAACAAATGGATTCTTGACCTTTTGTAGAATATTGGTCCACGTGGACTTGTCGATGAGCCACAACTCCTTGTCCAGGTGCCAATGAAGGGAGCTCGTTGACGAACACGTCTCCTCATCGATGAGTTTCAGGTTCTGGAAATAGTCCTCTCGGTAACTTCTTGTTGACGAGACTCGCGTTCCCATCGACGAGCCCAAGGCCTTGCTCGTCGATGAGCACTTCTACACTCGTCGATGAGACCTTGCTTAAACCCCTTTTAAAAATTCCTTTTCTTTTCTTTCTTTTATCATTTAATTACTATAATTCTTCGGGTCTCTACATTCTCCCCTCCTTATAAAAAATTTGTCCTCAAAATTTTACTATCTGTATTGACACCATCCTTTAAAGAAAATGGACTACTTATTTTATTACTTACCCTCACTTGTAGTTAAGGAATACTGTGGTTACATTCAGGGTTCTGGGAGATTAAAAATAGATAAACTAAAATTCTCCCAAAACCAAAATACTACCTATTCTATAACCTACAATACTACTCATATATATATATATATATATATATATATTATCTTGCTTTTCATAACCTTAAACCATACTACATTTACTTTACTTATATGCCTAGTGCTGATCTCCATTGAGTAAGTGCGAGTATTTCTTTCGTATTTCTTCTTCCACCTCCCAAGAGGCTTCTTCCACCACGTGATTTCTCCATAGGACTTTTACTAAAGGAATCCTCTTATTTCGCAATTCCAATTCTTTTCTGTCCAAAACCTGCACTGGTATCTCCTCATAAGTCAGTGAAACTCTGAGCTCTAATTCTGCATAACTGACCACATGGGAGGGAACTGGGATGCATTTCCTCAGCATGGAAACATGCAATAGGTCGAGAATTCTAAATAAAGTTGGTAGTAAAGCCAGCCGATAGGCAACTGACCCTACTCTTTCAAGAATCTTAAAAGGGCCAATAAACCTAGGGTTCAACTTACCCTTCCTCCCAAATCTCATAACCCCCCTCAGTGGCACTATCTTCAAAAACAAATGGTCTCCTACTTCAAATTCCAACTTCTAGTGGCGAGTATCAACGTAGCTCTTTTGCCAACTTTGAGCTGCACAGACTCTTTCTTCAATGAGTCAGACTTTGTCGTAGGCTTGCTGCACTATTTCTGGTCCCAACACTTGCCTCTCACCTATCTCATCCCAGTATAGAGGAGAATGACATCTCCTACCATAGAGCGTCTCATAAGGTGCCATGCTGATGCTGGCTTGATAGCTGTTATTGTATGCAAATTTTACCACCAGCATATACTAGGTCTAACTACCCCCAAAATCCAACACGCACGCCCGCAACATATTTTTAATACCCGAATCACCCTCTCAGTCTAGTTGTCCATCTAAGGATGAAACACCGTGCTGAAAGATAACTGAGACTCTAGAGCCTCTTGTAAGTTTCTCTAAAACTATTACGTGAAATGTGGGTAGGATACTATAGACACTGGCATACCATGTCATTTTACTATCTCCAGAATATATAGTTTCGCTAGTTTGCCTATGAAGTAGTTGACTTTAATAAGAATGAAGTGAGCGGTCTTTGTCAATCTATCAACGACCACCCAAGTAACATTCTGATCATGCGGTGCCAGTGGTAAACCCATCATAAAGTCCATATATACATAATCCCACTTCCACCCTGGGATATAAAGCGGCTGCAACTGACCTGTAGGCCTCTGGTGCTCAGACTTTACCTGCCAACAGGTTAGAGATTGCTACACAAACTCGACAATTTCCCTTTTCATACCGCTCCACCAGTAAGACTCTTGCAGATTCTTATACATTTTAGTACTACCTGGATGAACCATGTACAAGGAACTGTGAGCCTCCTCTAAGATCATCCTCCTTATGTCCATATCCATAGGCACGCACAACCTCAAACGAAATCTCAAGGCCTTATCATCAGAAGTACAAAATTCCTTTGCCTGTCCGTCCTACACCTTGGTTATCAGTTCTTCTAATTCTGCATAATCTGTCTGAGCGGTCTTAATCCTTTCCTATAAACTAGGCTGCACTACCAGGTCGACAATAAATTCCTGAGGATCACTCTCTACCAATTCTACACCAAGTCTCTCCAGATCCATCTGGATCAAATATTGAACCTCCATAGCTGCCAGTGCTGGTCCTACTGATTTCCTGGTCAGAGCATCAGCTACCATGTTTGTTTCCTAGGGTGGTAACTGATAATGCAGTTATAATCCTTAATAAGCTCCAACCACCTCCTCTGTCTCATGTTCAGCTCATTTTGAGTGAAGAAATACTTCAAATTTTTATGGTTAGAAAATATTTCACATTTCTCTCTATACAGATATTGCTTCCAAATTTTTAACGTGTGTACCATTGCAGCCAATTCCAGATCATGAATAGGATAGTTCATTCCATACTCTTTCAATTATCGAGAGGCATAAGCTACAACCCTACCATGCTGCATCAATACATAGCCGAGCCCTTTTAAAATGCGTCACTTTAAATAACATAATCATCACCCCCCGCCTTGATGATCAACACAGGTGCAATGAAAAGCCTCTGTTTCAATTCTTGGAAGCTCTGCTCACAACTATCATCCCATTCAAATTTGACATTCTTCCTGGTGAGGCGCATCAGAGGCCCTAATAATGCTGAGAATCTCTCAATAAACCAATGGTAATAACTTGTTAGCCCTAAGAAACTTCTGATTTTCTGAACATTCTTCAACCTGCCCCAATTCACTACTACATCTATCTTGCTGGGATCCATTGAAATTCCATCCCCTAATATAACATGCCCCAGAAATGTCACTTTCTCCAACCCAAATTCACATTTACTGAACTTGGCATACAATCTCTTTTCCTTAAGCGTCTAAAGTACCAGTTGTAAGTGTGCCTTATGCTCCTTAAAACTTCTCGAATAGATCAGTATATCATCAATGAAAACCACAATAAATCGATCTAAATATTGATGTAAAATTCTATTTATCAAATCCATGAATGCAATAGGAGCATTGGTTTGACCAAAAGGCATAACGAGGAATTCATAATGCCCATATCTAGTTCTGAAGGCTGTCTTTGAGACGTCTCCAGTTTTAACTTTCGCCTGGTGATAATCTAATAAGAGGTCAATCTTGGAAATGACCCGCGTACCCTGAAGCTAGTCAAATAGATCATCTATACGGGGTAGAGGATACCTGTTCTTGGTTGTCACCTTATTAATTTCCTTGTAATCTATACACATCCTCATAGACTTGTCCTTCTTCTTTGCAAATAACACTAGATCTCCCTAAGGCGAAATGTTAGGTCTGATAAACCCTTTATTCAATAAATTCTACAGCTGATCCTTTAATTCTCCAAATTCCACTAAAGCCATTCAGTAAGGAGTTTTAGAAATCGGTGTCATCCCTGGAAATAACTCGATAATGAAATCTACCTCACGGTCGGGAGGCAACCCTAACAATTCTTCTAGGAAAACATATAGAAATCCCTTAACCACTAGTGTGCTGCCAAGCTTTAATTCATTTTATGACACCTCCTTTACAAAAGCCACGAACCCCTGACATCCATCCAGGAGTAGCCTTCTCATTTGCATAGCTGACATTAACTGAGATGGGGAACACAACTGCGACCCCACAAACTTGAATTCTTGTTTGCCTAGTGGTTTGAAAATCACCTCTTTCAGATGATAGTGAATATTAACATAATTAGATGCCAGCTAATCCATACCCAGTAATACATCCAACCCATACATGTCAAGTACAATTAGATCAGTAGGTAATACTCTCCCTTGAATTTCTACTAGATAGCCCCTGAGCATCCTACGACACTTTACCACTGAACTAGCTGGTAAAGCTACTTACAATTCTACATCTAATGACTGGGTCTTGCCTCTAGACAATTTAATGAAATTCGCAGACACAAAAGAATGAGTAGCACCCAAATCAAATAAAACAATTACATGACATGATAAAATAGTAAGGGTACCTGACACGACTTCTGCGGCAGTCTCAGCATCTCCTAGTATTAGAGCATAAACGCTCATTGGGGCTACATTCCTCTGCTGACCTCTAAGAGGTGCCTGGTAACCTCCTTTGAACTACCTGGGAGCAGGAGTAGTACCAATTTGTGTAGGATAATCTCGTGTCAGATGCCCTGATCTGCCACGACGATAACATACACCTCTCCTTGCTCGGCACTCCCCCAGATGCCTCTTTCCACATATCTGACATGTAGGGTAGGTCTGAGTACCCTAAACATCACGACCCCCAATCTCCTGCCTCTGACCTCTGCATTTCCTCTCCTCCACTGACCTTGACCAAAGCCCTGTTGGAAGCCTGAAGGTATGGACCTCTTCTTCTGTCCCTGCTTCTCTACACCCATCCGCCCACCGCCCTTAGCCAAAGCTGCTCTATCAACTAATTTAGTAAAATATTATATTTTCAACACCATAACTTGCCTATAGATCTCATGTCTCAAACCCTTTTCAAATTATCTTGTCTTCTTTGCTTCGTCAATAATGATAAACGGGGCGAAGCGGGAAAACTCGATAAACCTTGCCGTGTACTGCTGGACTATTTGCTTTCCCTGCTTCAGATTTAGGAACTCCTCCACTTTGGCCTCCCTGACAGTGGCTGGGAAGTATCTATCGAGGAACAAATCCTTAAAATGCAACCAAGTCATTTCTATAGGCATCGCCCTTTGATTCTCCAGTAATTTTACCACAGTCCACCATCTCTCAGCCTCCCCTGTCAGTTTATAGGTGATGTATAAGACCCTCTACTCTTCAGTGCACTGTAGTATCGTCAAAACCTTCTCTATTTCCTGTATCCAATTCTCGATGACTGCAAGATCAATTCCTTCTGAAAATGCCAAGGGATTCATCTTGGTGAACTTTCCTATCGTGCAACCATGGACTATAGATGAGTCTCCCTATTCTCTGGAGCTCCGTGCATTCTCAGCCATGAGCTGCTTAGCTACACTGTGTAATACAACGTTTGGATCACTTTCGCTTGCACCTGAAGGTCTAACTCCATCACTGCCACTCACATAAGCACTACTACCTCTAGGGTCCATCCTAAAAAGACAGGAACATGGCTTAAAAACACTATCCTTATAATTTATGTATCTAACCTAAAACTCACATTATCTTTCTATCTTAGCATCCTTATCTTAATTCTAGATTTAGTCCTACACTTTAGAAACACAACCCGATAATAGTTTACTGTGACTTTCCTAAAATCATCACCCTAGGAAAGGCACAGAAACCATCACGAAAATCCTGCCTCTAGACTTCAGAGCAAAACCTCAAATCCTTTTCCTATACTTTGGTATTGTTTCCGCTGCACTATAATTTCTACAAAACCTAGCAACCTAAGCTCTGATAACAAACTGTAACGACTTGCCTATTTTACCAAAAAAATTTTATAATAACACTTAACTTAATAATCCCGATATCCTGTTTAGCTAATAAAACATAATCAACCTAGACCCATGGGTACTAGGGATATACTGGAAATATAACTCTAATACCTAAGTAGCAGGAAACGTAATCTACAAACATGGCATCCGACCAACCACAATACCAGAGTCCTACTAAACTGTTATGTATACAATCATCCATCAAAAGACCAAAAAGTAACCTAGGGTCACTTCCCAAAAATAAATCTGACCCTAACTCAATAACTCACCCTTCTGATAGGGTAGCTTATTTAGACTCTATCTTCGTGGAGCTCTATCTGCTCCTCAACCTAGATTTCCTGAAATGTTTGAAATTCTGGGGGTGAGACACCTTTCAGTAAGGGAAATAAACTAATAACAGTGTGTGGTGTCATGAGCATGTTCGTTTTATACATATAAATAGTATAATAAGCATGTTTAGTAAAATCTATCGGTAGAAAAACTGAGTCAAACCTGATTTGCATTATCATAATAAGGCATACTAGATTTTTGTAGATGAAAATAATCTTATATAATTGTACAATACTGAAATAACACCCAGAATGGATAGCTAGCTGATGTCATGTCTTAGCCCCACATGGCTAAGTTGTGCGGCCCGAAGGCGATAACTAGCAATGGTTGGCTGACCGTGCTAAACCAAACATAAGTCTGTAAGTATGATGGGCCTACCCCTCCTGGTCCTGGACTGCCAGGGGAACAACTCCACTCTGCACTGAAGCCACAACGACTGCTATCTCCCACACTACTGGTTGTGTGGTAACACTATCATTATTTTGAACATATAGCTACGGTACCGTGCTCCTGAAAACTGAACTAAACCATACCATCTGAGCTCTGATAACATATAATATGTTTCATATACTTAACGTGACTGTTTTGTATTTCATAATAATATCTGACATGATAATATTTCATCAATTCTATCTTATCATACATGATTATGGCATCTGCACAAACATGAATCACGACATCTGCGCCGGTATAACATAACATTTAATAACGCCATCTGCACCTGCATATCGTAATATACTAAACATGATTTCTCTGTACTGTGAAACATTATATTCATAAAATCATGGTTCCTGTATAGTTTCATAATTACCTTGAAAACTATCATATTATGCTTGATCTGGAAAAACATATTATTCTAGTATGCATAAGTACATGGAAATTTCAACTCATGCCACACAGAAATGGGTAACATTCTGAAAATAAAATTTGTTCTAAAATCATAGTTTTCGATAAAACATGTTCAAATCATATACCTAATCATAACAGTATTTCCCATACATAATTCTATATTATACATATTTTCCTGAAATTAAATACTGTAGAATAAAAATAATTTCATGAAAAATTATGACTTAGTTTATCCCCTTACCTAACTTACCGAGAAGCCCATAAAACATCCAATCCTACACCTGCAGTGTTCCCAGCACAACATCTTGAAATTAACATTTTTCCCAACAAAACTTTAGTATAAACTCATCTAATACCTTTCCCCAGCCTAGAAATACCAAATACCGTAATAAATATTAATATAATCAACTTACCCAAATTTTGGGATGGTGCCCAAGTTGGCCTAACTAATGATTTACTCCTACAGATATGAAGAGAAACTTCCGAGGAATAGCGTGGTGGCTTTGGATCGTCAAACCGGCGTGAAACGAGGCCGAATTTCTAGAGTGAAGGAGGAGGAGACGAAGTTAGGGAGGGAGGGAGAGAGAGAGAGAGAGAGAGAGAGAGAGAGAGGTTTCCTTCATGTTTCTAACAGGAACGAATGGATTCTTGGCCTTTTATAGAGTGCTGGTCCACGTGAACTTGTCAACGAGCCACAACTCCTCATCCATGAGTCAATGAAGGGAGCTTATCGACGAACACCTTCTCCTCGTCATCGAGTTTCAGGTTTTGGAAATAGTCCTCTTGGTAAATTCTTGTCGACGAGACACGCGTTCCCGTCAATGAGCCCAAGGCCATGCTTGTTGATGAGCACTTCCACCCTCGTCGACGAGACCTTGCTGAAACCCCAGTTGAAGATTCCTTTTCTCTCCTCTCTTTTATCATTTAATTACTATAATTCTTCGGGCCTCTACACATCCAAAAGTGAAATTGACTATTGTCTCAGTACATGCAAGGTACAGAAGGAGTTCATCTTTAGTTTGTGATTAGTTAATCAAGGACAAAGTTTAAGGAACTTCTTTAACTCTCCCTAAGCTTTCTTTTACTCATGCTCACATCTGAATTCTCCATCTCCTCAAAGAACCTTAAAAAAGGCCAGCATTTCTTAGTAGAACAAGAAACAAACCTACTCAAAGTTTCTATTCTACTAATGAGAAATTGGAGCTCTTTTTGATTTTGAGGGGATCTAATCTCCAATAGATCCTGTATCTTTTTAGGGTTAACCTTGACCCTTTTATGTGTGATGATGAACCCTAGGAACTTTCCTAAAGAGGCATCAAAGGAACATTTAGTAGGACTCAACCCCAACTAATACTTTCTTTGTACATTAATTGTAGTTCTTAAGTCATTATAGTGGGCAACTACTCTTTTGCTCTTCACCAACATATAATCCGCTTAGATATCTATGGGTATGTTTAAGTTGTCATTAAAGATCTTGTTTACCAACCTTTGGGCAGTTGCTCCTTTATTCTTGAGACTAGACGACATCATTTTGTGATAGTAAAGGCCCTTTTTTGTCACGAAGCTACTCTTCTCCTCATCAAGTGAAAACATTCAAATTTGGTTGTAGCCTAAGTACACATCCATAAAGTTGAGCAGTTATGCCTTGGGGTGAAATCTACAAGTTGGTTGATCTGTAGTAAAGGGAATCTATCCCAGGGAATGCTTTATTCAAGTTTGTAAAATCTATGCAAGTCCTCTATTTTTTTCATTTGACTTTTTCATCAACATCATGCTCGCCAATTGCTTTAGGTACATTAGCTCCTTCATTAAACCAACTTCTAACAAGTGGGTTGCTTCTTTATCGATCACTCTTATATCACTTGGACCAAAACTTTTTTACTTCTGTTTTATTTGTTGGCATTTCAAGTTCACCTACAATTTGTGAACAATAACTGCAAAGTCTATCCTAGGCATATCTATTGAAATCCTAATCAAAACATCAATATAATCCATTAACTAAACAAGGAGGCTCTTTTGAGCGTCTCTTGTAGAAATTTGCTCCTAGTTGAATTCTCCATCTTTTCACTTCTTCTCCAAGGGAATTTCTACCAATTCATTCATTAGGTCACTTTTCTTCAAAGTAACCCCCAATTGGTTTGTGGAATTCAACTTATAATGGAATTGAATTTCAAGAATGGAAATCATATACTTATGTTTGGTTTATGGAATTAAGGGTGAAATCGTACTTTGGATGAAATACAATTCCTACGCGAAAGATGGAATAGTGATTCCAGTCTAGATGGATGGAAATCTATCTTGATTCCATGGAATGAAACTCATTTTATAATAAAAAAAAATATTATAAACCAACAACAAATAGTAATAATACTAATTATTATTGCTTTATAATAAATATAATAACAAATAACAATTGCAATAAAAATATTTATTATTATAAAAATAATAGTAACAAGAACAATAATAATAATAATAATCAGGAGAAAATAATTATTATTATTTTGAGGATAATAGTTATTATAAAAATAATGAGAAAATAATAATAACAAGTAATAATAATTACGATAATAATAATGATTATTTTAAGGATAATATATATTATAAAAAATAATAATTGCACTAATAATAATGACCATTGTAAAAATAAATAATAATCAAACAAAAACAATAAAAAATAATAATAGTAATTATTATCATAAAAATTATAACAACTAATAATAATTGCAATAAAAATAACGTTTATACTCTAAAAATAAAAATAACAAGAAGAAAACTAATAATAATAAATAGAAAAATTATAATAGTTTTTATTTTAAGGATAATAATTACTATAAATAATAAAAATTAATAATAATTACAATAAAAAATACTATTTATTATTATAAAAAAATTACAACAAGAACAAAAATAATAAAGGAAAAAATAATAATTTTTACCATTTTTAAGGATAATAATTATTATAAAACCAATAATAACAATAAAAAAATAAAAACTACAAATAATCACTATTATAAAAAATTAAATAAGTACAACATTAAATAATTATGAATTAGAAGTATTTTTGAAAAATGACTTATTTTTCATTCCATTACAGAAACCATTGAAGAATACTAAATGTTGGAAAGAAATTGAAACTATGATTCTTATAATCATCCAATTTTACTAATTAAATGTTGTAATTGCATTCTAAAGGTAATTTAATTCATGCCTTTATTCCATTCCTTCCTTGATTTCTTTCTTACTTCAATTTCATTCTGCAAACCAAATAGGAAGTAATGTCATCCCTCACATCCAAATATTTTACAGCTAAATTCACTTGTAACTTCCGTTTGCCCTTCAATGCTACTACATATTTATGGGAAACATTCTGGTATCTTTTGATTTCATTTATATTTCCCCTGAGGGGGTAGAAAGTTTATTAAAAAATGGTGAGTGGGAATTATTAAATTTAAGGCATTTAGGCTTGGATGTCCTAATGTAACATTGTACTCTGATGGTCAATCTATCACTAAGAAGTCTACCATCACTATTACACACCTCTTCACTAAAGAATGTCATCGCAATCTACAATAGGTGATCCTATCTAATTTTAATAGCATTGAAGTTCTTCAACAGGATTCTTCTACCTCATAATTGGCTATTACTAAGAAGACCGCAAAAGTATCATAATGGGGCATCCAGACACCCTTCATGTTGTTTTTTGAGAATGTTAGTCTTCTCCTTGTTTACCCTCTTATGAAATTTCTCTTCGTTTGTTGTGCTTAAATGCGCAACAAAAAGCCTCACACAAACTCGAAACAATCATTAAACAAGCAATGCAAACACTCAATAATGAACAATACGGAACAAGCAATCACTTACAAAGAAAATTAGTGAAAACAATAATCAAAGACATAAGATTTACATGGTTCGGCAATGTGCCTATATCCATGGGAGCAGTAACTGAATTTTTCACTATCACAATGTCAAGCTTACAACGAGGGTTACAAACTATGATTATATACAAACCTTAAGTGTACAGGAACCTTAGAACCTATCTAAATCATCCCTGTAGCAATCCTCGGAGGAAAATCCCCTAATCCCCCTAATCTACTGATCTCCAAATTAAAAAATGATAACTTGCGCCAAGCAAAACCGTTGCATTTTCATATGTGTGAACCTTCTCAAGTAGAAGTTTTCCTGAAGCAATCAGTTCCCTTACCCTATGAAATTGAACTTCAATGTGCTTTGTCCTCACATGGTAAACCTAATTTTTTCCAAGTAGATGGCACTTTGACTATCACACTGTAGCCGAACTCCACCTTGCTGAACGCCCATCTCCCTGACTAATCCCGTAAACCGTAACGCTTCCTTGGTAGCCTCAGCTACTGCCATGTACTTTGATTCAGTAGTAGATAAAGTTACGAGCGACTGCACCATAGACCTCCAAGAAATAGGTGCTCCCACAAGTGTAATTACGTACCCTATAGTAGACCTCCTATCATTCAAGTCTCCTGCGTAGTCAGCATCCACGTACACTACCACTGGAGGATCACTCTGTTGTCTACTAAACATGATGCCATATCCAATTGTACCCCTCAAGTACTTGAGAATCCCCTTGACCGCATCTTAATGCTGTCAACCTAGATTCTTAAAGAACTTGCTCACCACACTGACAGCATGGGCTAGGTTTGACATTGTGCACACTATGACATACATCAGACACCCCACTGCACTAGCATAGGGGACCTACAACATATCACGAACCTCACCGTCTATCTTTGGGCAATGAGCGGTAGACAACTTGAAATGACTCACCAGCGGTGTGCTCACTGGCTTAGCATTAGCCATGTTAAACCTCTTTAGCACCTTCACCATTGTTTTGCACCTTGTCCTTAAGACCAACTCCTAACTTTAAAGGTTTTGTTTTTCACCTTGGCCTTATGACACCTTGCTACCTTCTATTGGTAGATTGTTCACCTTATTTGGGCTAACTCTTAAGTTTCTTCAAGTATGTCTAACTCTATAATGAATGTTTCACTTTATCATAGCATTGCACTTGCAACGTGGGTGCCTTAGTCTTGATTAGAATGACAATGTCTATTCTAAATGTCAACTTAAAGGGCATTTATTCAATGCAATATATGCCAATAATATCATTGGTAGCTTATCTACTAAATGACACTGTGATATTCCCACTTGTTTTTTGAGGCCACGAAGTATAGTATGATTCATGTTCTTTACCTGATTGTTGCTATATGGATATCCTAAGCATATCTAAAAGTGTAAGCTTTAAGAAGAAAAAATCTCAAATCTAGCATTATGGAATAGTTTTCGGTGATTGGTTGCCAAAACTTAAGGA
Organism: Malania oleifera; assembly: GCF_029873635.1. Lineage (NCBI taxonomy): Eukaryota > Viridiplantae > Streptophyta > Magnoliopsida > Santalales > Ximeniaceae > Malania > Malania oleifera. The sequence goes on from NC_080425.1 coordinate 53,331,821, forward strand.
AGCTCAATACCTACAAACAATGGATATTTAGAAGAACTTGGCAGTTTGTTTCATTTCATTTTTTTTTTTTATTACATAGGAACTCCAGCCACCAACAAGCCCTTCGAACCCCTTAGTGTGGCACCAAAACTACGGATCAGCGTCCTCCACTAGGTCTCGCTGATTAGGTAAAGTCAGGAATGTGGACACGACTTCCATGCATCAGTTGGAGGACGTTCGGCCAATCTGACCCCCGAGACACATCTCCATTATCATCCACGGTCCCCACTGGCTCACAGAGAACTCTCACCATCCACGGTCTCCGCTGCCTCACAGAGCGAACTCTCACCATTCACGGTCCCATGTGGCTCATAAAGTAAATTCACACCATCCATAGGTACTGTTGGCTCTGTGAGTGTATCTACCTGGAATTGAACCCCCGATACTCCTTCTTACGTGCTGATGCCATTCCACTGTGCCATGTTCGTGGGGGTGCAGTTTGTTTCTTAATTATACTTAATTATACTCAACTATGTTTTTTCCTTCACCCATTTTTACAAGTTAGTTGATTGCCACCACTAGATATTCTTTGTCCTACAAGTTAAGGTAATGGGGTAAGGAGGCTTGTTCCCCTTTAAGTAGAGGGCCATAAGCTCAAGAGGTAGGTGAATTCAATCGCCAATACATAAGGGATATTTACACACCTATGACATTGGTCACATTTTTTTTTTTACCCTCTATTAAGCATCATGCTTCATAACAAGGCTAGTATACCCTTGCCTTAGTGCTTTCAAGCAAGAACTCTTCCTCCTTGGATATTTCCACATATTCCCTAATCAATTTCCCTCAACATGTAATTTGCATCTTTTAATAAGTAGCATAAATACAATAGAGTAAGAGATCTCTAATACGCATGTTATTCTATAAGGGTGTACCATGTATGCTTTATTCTAGAGCTTCCTAAATTTAGTTAAATCTGGGAGAATTTTATCGCCTCACAAATAATACCATAAAGGAGTTAATCAAATGTGCATTGGTTCTATTGGAATACATTTTCTTCAAAAAGAAGATCAACCATATCTCTCTATGTATATTGTCTTTGCCTAATTAATTTGGCTTGAAGTGGAAGCTAGCTTGGACAATGTATTTTTTGCCCTGACAATATGATGTACACAAGATCTTCAAAGGTTGGCACAAATTCTTTCATGGCCATTTTGGTCTTCTATGCTTCAATTCTCCTGTACTTGCCTCACCATTAATCTGAGTCGCCTATTGCTTTTAACTCTTTTAGCCCTTAAGCTTCTAACTAGCCTCAATAAAAAATTAAGGCCTTAGATTTAGCATCATTGTTGGTAGCTAGGAACTTCAATCTCTGGGGCATACTAGATCACCATTCCAATGTCTACTTTAAGGATTAAGCCCTACTCCTCCAATTGTATTTGAGGAGCTATCAACATACAATTTCCACTAGAAGTATATAGATCTTTAGTTGCTACATGTTCTAATAAAGCTAGTTCAGATATGAAATTCGCTAATACATGTGCTCTAATAGCAAGTCATAACCGATAGTTTATGTTGAATTCTCCTTGTTTAATTGATCACTTAATCAATCTCTTAAAGATTTCTAACTTAATTTTGTATATTTTTCTCAAACGGCTAAGACAATTATGTGATGGGATTGGAAATAAGGTCTTAATGTTCTTGCTGCAATTATGAGAGTTTATGCTTTTTATTTGCTCAGGGGTAGTTCAATTTAGGTTCCTTTAGAACTTTACTCACATAATACACTAGTTTATTGACCTTTCTTTCCTCCCATACTGTAACGACTTGCCTATTTTACCAATTTTTTTTTTTTTTATAATAACACTTTACTTAATAATCCTGATATCCTATTTAGCTGATAAAACATAATCAACCCAGACCCATGGGTACGAGGGATATACCATAAATATAACTCTAATACCTAAGCAGCAGGAAACATAATCTACAAACATGTCATCTAACCAACCACAATACCAGAGTCTTACTAAATCTTTTATGTATACAATCATCCATCAGAAGACCAAAAAGTAGCCTAGGGTCACTTCCAAAAAATAAATCTAACCCTAACTCAACAACTCACCCTTCTGACAGGGTAGCCCGATCGGACTCTACCATCGCGGAGCTCTATCTGTTCCTCTACCTGAATTTCCTGAAATGTTTGAGATCCTGGGGTGAGACACCTCTCAGTAAGGGATAAACTAATATCAATGTGTGGCATCGTGAACATGTTCGTGTTATACATATAAACAATATAATAAGCATGTTTAGTAAAATCTGTTGGTAACAAAACTGAGTGAAACATGATTTGTCATATCATAATAAGGCATACTAGATTTATATACATGAAAATTATCTTATATAATTGTATAATACTGAAATAACACCCCATATGGATAGCTAGCTGATGTTATGTCTTACCCCCACATGACTAGGTTGTGCGGCCTGAAAGCGGGACCTAGCAATGGCTGACTGACCATGCTAGATTAAACATAAGTTTGTAAGTACGATGGGTCTGCCCCTCCTCATCCCGTACTGCCAGGGGAACAACTCCCCTTTACACTAAAACCACATCGACTGCCATCTCCCACACTACTGGTCGTGTGGTAGCACTATCATTATTCTGAACATATAGCTATGGTACCGTACTTCTGAAAACTGAACTAAACCATACCATCTAGGTTCTGATAACATATAATATGTTTCATATACTTAACATAACTATTTCATATTTCATAATAATATTTGACATGATACTATTTCATCAATTCTGTCTTATCATACATGATTTTGGCATCTGCGCTAACATGAATCACGGAATCTACGTTGGCATAACATAACATTTAATCACGGCATTTGCGCCGGCATATCATAATATACTGAACATGATTTCTCTGTACTTTGAAATATTATATTCATAAAATCATGGTTCCTGTATTGTTTTATAATTGCCCTGAAAACTATCATATCATGCTTGATTTGGAAAAATATATTGTTCTAGTATACATAATTACATGGAAATTTCAACTTATGCCACACAGAAATGGGTAACATTCTCAATATAAAATCTGTTCTAAAATCTTAATTTCTGATAAAACACATTTAAATCATATCCCTGTTCATAACAGTATTTCTCTAGCATAATTCTATATTATACATATTTTCCTAAAATTAAATACAGTAGAATAAAAATAATTTCATGAAAAATTCTAACTTAGTTTATCTCCTTACTTGGCTTACTGAGAAGCCCACAAAACACCCAATCCTACACTTGCAGTGTTCCTAGCACAATACTCTGAAGTTAACATTTCCCCCAACAAAACTTTAGTACAAACTCATCTAATACCTTTTCCCAGCCTAAAAATACCAAATACTTTAATAAATATTAAAATAATCAACTTACCTAAATTTTGGGATGGTGTCCAAGTTGGCCTAACTAACGATCTACTCATGTAGATATGAAAAGAAACTTCCTAGGAGTAGCGTGGTGGCTACGAATTGTCAAACCGGCACGAAACGAGGCTGGATTTCTAGAAAGAAAGAGGTGGGGACAGAGTTAGACAGATAGAAAGGTTTCCTACATGTTTCTTGCAAGAACAAAGGGATTCTTGACCTTTTATAGAATGTTGGTCCACGTGGACTTGTCGATGAGCCACAACTCCTCGTCGACAAGTCAATGAAGGGAGCTCGTCAACGAGCACCTTCTCCTCATCGACGAGTTTCAGGTTCTGGAAACAGTCCTCTCGGTAAGTTCTTGTCGACGAGACCCACGTTCCCATCAACGAGCCCAAGGCCTTGCTTATCGAACGAGCACTTCTACACTCGTCGACGAGAGACCCTGCTAAAACCCCTTTTAAAAATTCCTTTTCTCTCCTTTCTTTTATCATTTAATTACTTAAATTCTTCATGTCTCTACATTCTCCCCTCCTTATAAAAATTTTGCCCTCGAAATTTTACTATCTATATTGACACCATCCTCTAAAGAAAATGGACTAGTTATTTTATTACTTACCCTCACTTGTAGTGGAGGAATACTGTGTTTACATTCAGGGTTCTGGGAGATTAAAAATAGATAAACTAAAATTCTCCCAAAACCAAAATACTACCTATTCTATAACCTACAATACTACTCATACATATATTATCTTGCTTTTCATAACCTTAAACCATACTACATTTACTTTACTTATATACCTAGTGCTGATCCCCACTGAGTAAGTGCGGGTATTTCTTTCGTCTTTATTCTTCCAACTCCCAAGAGGCTTATTCCACCGCGTGATTTTTCCACAGGACTTTTACTAAAGGAATTCTCTTACTGCGCAATTCGTGTTCTTTTCTGTCTAAAACCTGCACTGGTATCTCCTCATAAGCCAGTGAAACTCTGAGCTCTAACTCTGTATAACTGACCACATAGGAGGGATCTGGGATGCATTTCCTTAGCATGGAAACATGAAATACGTTGAGAATTCTAAATAAAGCTGGTAGTAAAGCCAGCCGGTAGGCAACTGACCCTACTCTTTCAAGAATCTCAAAAGGGCCAATAAACCTAAGGTTCAACTTACCCTTCCTCCTAAATCTCATAACTCCCTTCAATGGTACTATCTTCAAAAACACATGGTCTCCTACTTCAAATTCCAACTTCCAGTGGCGAGTATCGATGTAGCTTTTTTGCTGACTCTGAGGTGTACAGACTCTTTCTTCAATGAGTCAGACTTTGTCGTAGGCTTGCTGCACTATTTCTGGTCCCAACACTTGCCTTTCACCTATCTCATCCTAGTATAGAGGATAATGACATCTCCTACCATAGAGCGTCTCATAAGGTGCCATGCCGATGCTGGCTTGATAGCTGTTATTGTATGCAAATTCTACCACTAGCATATACTAGGTCCAACTACCCCCAAAATCCAACACGCACGCCCGCAACATATTTTTAATACCCGAATCACCATCTCAGTCTAGTTTTCCATCTAAGGATGAAACACCGTGCTGAAAGATAACTGAGACCCCAGAGCCTCCTGCAAGTTCCTCTAAAACCATTACGTGAAACGTGGGTCTGATACTATAGACACTGGCATACCATGTGATTGTACTATCTCCTGAATATATAATTTTTCCAGTCTGTCCATCGAGTAGTTGAATTTAATAAGAATGAAGTGAGTGGTCTTCGTCAATCTATCAACGACCACCTAAATAACATTCTAATCATGCGGTGTCAGTGGTAAACCTATCACAAAGTCCATAGATACATGATCTCACTTCCACTCTGGGATATAAAGTGGCTACAACTAACCTGCCGGCCTTTGGTGCTTAGCCTTTACCTGCTGGCAGGTCAGAGATTGCTGAACAAACTCGACAATTTCCCTTTTCATACCACTCCACCAGTAAGACTCTAGATGATCCCTTTACATTTTAGTACTGCCTGGATGAACCATGTACAATGACCTATGGGCCTCCTCCAAGATCATCCTCTTAATGTCCATATCCATAGGCACACACAACCTCAAACGAAACCTCAAGGCCCTATCATCAGAAATACCGAATTCCTCTCTCTGTCTATCCTACACCTTGGTTATCAGTTCTGCTAATTCTACGTCATCTCTATAAGCAGTCTTAATCCTTTCCTATAAACTAGGCTGCACTACCAGGTCGACAATAAATGCCTGAGGATAACTCTCTACCAATTCTACACCAAGTCTCTCCAGATCCATCTGGATCGGATATTGAATCTCCATAGATGCCAAATGCTGGTCCCACTGATTTCCTCGTCAGAGCATCAGCTACCACGTTTGCTTTCCTTGGGTGGTAACTGATAGGATAGTTATAATCTTTAATAAGCTCCAACCACCTCCTCTGTCTCATGTTCAGCTTCTTTTGAGTGAAGAAGTACTTCAAATTTTTATGGTCAAAAAATATTTCACATTTCTGTCCATATAGATAATGCATTCAAATTTTTATGCATGTACCACTGCAGCAAAGTCCAGATCATGGGTAGGATAGTTCATTCCATACTCTTTCAATTGTCAGGAGGCATAAGCTACAACCTTACCATGCTATATCAATACACAGCCGAGTCCTTTCAAAGACGCATCACTATAAATAACATAACCATCAACCCCCGCCGGGATGATCAACACTGGTAAAGTGAAAAGTCTTTGTTTGAGTTCTTGGAAGCTCCGCTCACAACTTTCATCCCAGTCAAACTTGACGTTCTTCCTGGTCAGGCGCATCAGAGGCCCTGATAATGATGAGAATCCCTCAACAAACCGACGGTAATAATCTGATAGCCTCAAGAAACTCCTGATTTCCTGAACGTTCTTCAGCCTGACCCAATTCACCACTACATCAATCTTGTTGGGATCAACTGAAATTCCATCCCCTGATATAACATGCCCCAAAAATGTCACTTTCTCCAACCAAAATTCATATTTACTAAACTTTGCATACAATTTCTTTTCCCTAAGCATCTGAAGTACCAATCGTAAGTATGCCTTATGTTCCTCAAAACATCTCGAATAGACCAGTATATCATCAATGAAATCCACCATAAATCGATCTAAATATTGATGTAAAATTCAATTTATCAAATCCATGAATACAGCAGGAGCATTGGTCACACCAAAAGGCATAACGAGGAATTCATAATGCCCATATCTACTCCTGAAGGCTATCTTCGAGACGTCTTCTGCTTTAACTTTCACCTAGTGATAACATAATCTGAGGTCAATCTTGGAATAAACCCACGTACCCTGAAGCTGGTCAAATAGATCATCTATACAGGGTAGAGGATACATGTTCTTGGTTTTCACCTTATTAATTTCCTTGTAATCTATACACATCCTCATAGACCCATCCTTTTTCTTTGCAAATAACACTGGATCTCCTTAGGACGAAATTCTAGGTCTGATAAACCATTTATTCAATAAATTGTACAGTTGATCCTTTAATTCTCCCAATTCTACTAAAGCCATTCAGTAAGGAGCTTTAGAAATCAGTGTCCTCCCTGGAAATAAATCGATAATGAAATCTACCTTGCGGTCGGGAGGCAACCCTAGAAATTCTTCTAGGAAAACATCTAGAGACTCCTTAACCACTAGTGTGCTGCCAAACTTCAATTCATTTTCTGACACCTCCTTTGCAAAAGCCATGAACCCCTAACTTCCATCCTGGAGTAGCCTTCTCATTTGCATAGCTGACATTAACTAAGATGGGGAACACACCTGCGACCCCACAAACCTGAATTCTTGCTTTCCTGGTGGTTTGAAAATCACCTCTTTCAAATGACAGTGAATATTAGCATAGTTAGCTACCAGCCAATCCATACCCAGTATTACATCGAACCCATGCATGTCAAGTACAATTAGATCAACATGTTGTACTCTCCCCTAAATTTCTACTAGATAGCCCCTGAGCACCCTATGACACTTTACCACTGAACCAGCTGGCAAAGCTACTGACAATTCTATATCTAATGACTGGGTCTTGCCTCAAGACAATTTAATGAAATTCGCAGACACAAAAGAATGAGTAGCATCTGAATCAAATAAAATAATTGCACGGCATGATAAAATAGTTAGGGTACCTAACATGACTTCTGCGGATGTCTCAACATCTTCTGGCGTTAGAGCATAAACCCTCGCTGGGGCTACATTCCTCTACTAACCTCTACGAGGCACCTGGTAACCTCCCTTGAACTACTTGGGAGCAGGAGCGATACCAATTGGTGTAGGATAATCTCATGTCAGATGCCTCGATCCGCCACGACGATAACATACACCTCTCCCTACTCGACACTCCTCCAGATGCCTCTTTTAACATATCTGACATACGGGGTAGGTCTGAGTACCCTGAACCTCATGACCACTAATCTCCTGCCTCTGACCTCTGCCATAATTTCCTCTCCTTGATTGACCCCAACCAAAGCCCTACTAGAAGCCTGAAGGTGTGGATCTTTTCTTCTATCCCTGCTTCTCTACACCCATCTGCTCACCGCCCTTAGCCAAAGCTACTCTATCAACTAACTCAGAAAAATCCTATATTTTCAACACCATAACTTGCCTTTAGATCTTATGTCTTAAACCCCTTTCAAACTATCTGGCGAAGCGGAACGACTCGATAAACCTTGCCATGTACTGCTGGACTGACTGCTTTCCCTACTTTAGATTTAGGAACTCCTCCACTTTGGCCTTCCTGATAGTGGCTAGGAAGTATCTGTCGATGAACAAATCCTTAAAATGCCACAAAGTCATTTCTATAGGCACCACCCTCTGATTCTCCAGTAATTTTACTATAGTCCACCATCTCTCAGCCTCCCCTGTTAGTTTATAGGTAGCGTATAAGACCCTCTGCTCTTTAGTGAATTGTAGTACCATCAAAACCTTTTCTATTTCCTACATCCAATTCTCGGTGACTGCAAAATCAACTCCTCCTAAAAATTCCAAAGGATTCATCTTGGTGAACTTCTCTATCATGCAACCATGGACTATAGATGAGCCTCCCTATTCTCTGGAGCTTCATGCAATCTCAGCCATGAGCTATTGAGCTACACTGCGTATGACAGCATCTGGATCACACCCGCTTGCACCCAAAGGTCCAACTTTATCACTGCCACTCACATAAGCACTACTACCTCTAGGGTCCATTCTAAAAAGATAGGAACATGGCTTAAAAACTCTATCCTTATAATACATGTATCTCACCCAAAACTAACATTATCTCCCTATCTTAACATCCCTATCTTAATTCAATATTTAGTCCTACACTTTAGAAACACAACCCGGTAATAGTTTACTGTGACTTTTCTGAAATCATCACCTCAGGAAAGGCACAAAAACCATCACAAAAATCCTGCCTCTAGACTTTAGAACAAAACCTCAAATCCTTTTCCAATACTCTGGTATTGTTTCCGCTGCACTCTAAAGTTTACAAAACTTAACTACCTAAGCTCTGATACCAAACTATAACAACCTGCCTATTTTATCAAAATTTTTTTTATAATAACACTTAATAATCCTGATATCCTATTCAGCTAATAAAACATAATCAACCTGGACCCATGGGTACCAGGGATATACCAGAAATATAACACTAATACCTAAGTAGCAGGAAACGTAATCTACAAACATGACATCCGACCAACCACAATACCAGAGTCCTACTAAATCTGTTGTGTATACAATCATCCATCAGAAGACCAAAAATTAACCTAGGGTCACTTCCCAAAAATAAATCTGACCCTAACTCAATACCTCACCCTTCTGATAGGCTAGCTCAGTCAGACTCTACCTTTGAGGAGCTATATCTGTTCCTCAACCTAGATTTCTTGAAATGTTTGAAATTCTGGGGGTGTGACACCTTTCAGTAAGGGAAATAAACTAATATCAGTGTGTGGCGTCATGAGCATGTTCGTGTTATACATATAAACAGTATCATAAGCATGTTTAGTAAAATCTTTCGATAGCAAAACTGAGTGAAACCTGATTAGTCATATCATAATAAGGCATACTAGATTTTTGTACATGAAAATAATCTTATACAATTGTACAATGCTGATATAACACCCAGGATGGATAGCTAGTTGATGTCATATCTTAGCCCTACATGGTTAAGTTGTGCGACCCGAAGGCGAAAGCTAGCAATGGCTGGTCGACCATGCTAAATCAAACATAAGTCTGTAAGTATGATGGAATTGCCCCTTCTGGTCCCAGACTGCCAGGGGAACAACTTCACTCTACACTGAAGCCACATCGACTGTTATCTCCCATACTACTGGTTGTGTGGTAGCACTATCATTATTTTGAACATATAGCTATGGCACCGTTCTACTGAAAACTGAACTAAACCATACCATCCGAGTTCTAATAACATATAATAATTTTCATATACTTAACATAACTGTTTTGTATTTCATAATAATGTCTGACATGATAATATTTCATCAATTCTGTCTTATCATACATGATTATGGCGTCAGCGCGAACATGAATCACGACATCTACGTCGGCATAACATAACATTTAATCACGACTTCTGTGCCGACATATCATAATATACTGAACATGATTTCTATATACTGTGAAACATTATATTCATAAAATCATGGTTCCTGTATTGTTTTATAATTGCTCTGAAAACTATCATATCATGCTTGATCTGGAAAAATATATTATTCTATTATACATAATTACATGGAAATTTTAACTCATGCCACACAAAAATTGGTAACATTTTGAATATAAAATCTATTCTAAAATCTTAATTTCTGATAAAACACGTTTAAATCATATCTTCGTTCATAACGTATTTACCAAACATAATTCTATATTATACATATTTTCCTGAAATTAAATATTGTAGAATAAAAATAATTTCATGAAAAATTCTGACTTAGTTTATCCCCTTACCTGTCTCATTGAGAAGCCCATAAAACACGCAATCTTACACCTGCAGTGTTCCTAGCACAACACCTTGAAATTAACATTTTCCCTAACAAAACTTTAGTATAAACTCATCTAATACATTTCCCCAGCCTAGAAATACCAAATATCATAATAAATATTAAAATAATCAACTTACCCAAATTTTGGGATGGTGCCCAAGTTGGCCTAACCGACGATTTACTCTTGCAGATATGAAGAGAAACTTCCCAGAAATAGCGTGGCGGCTTCGGATCGTTGAATCGGCGTGAAATGAAGTTGGATTTCTAGAGAGAAGGAGGAGGGGACGAAGAGAGAGAGAGAGAGAGAGAGAGAGAGAGAGAGAGAGAGAGAGAGAGAGAGAGAGAGATAGAGAGAGAGAGAGAGAGAGAGAGAGATTTCCTTCATGTTTCTCGCAGGAAAAAATAGATTCTTGACCTTTTATAGAATGTTGGTCCATGTGGACTCATCAACGAACACCTTCTCCTTATCATCGAGTTTCAGGTTTTGGAAACAGTCCTCTCGGTAAATTATCATCGACCAGATATGCATTCCTGTCAACGAGCCCAAGGTCTTGCTCGTCGACGAGCACTTCTACACTCGTCGATGAGACCTTGCTGAAACCCCATTTAAAAATTCTTTTTCTCTCCTTTCTTTTATCATTTAATTACTATAATTCTTTGGGTCTCTACACATCCAAAATCGGAATTGACTATTGTCTCAATACATGCAAGGTACAGAAGGAGTTCATCTTTAGTTTGTGATTAGTTAATCAAGGAAAAAATTTAAGGTACTTATTTAACTCTCCCTAAGTTTTCTATTACTGGTGTTCACATATGAATTCTCCATCTCCTCAAAGAACCTTAAAAATGGCAAGCATTTCTTAGTAGAACAAGAAACAAACCTACTCAAAGTTTCTATTCTATTAATGAGAAATTGGAGCTCCTTTTGATTTTGAGGGGATCTAATCTCCAATAGATCCTGTATCTTTTTAGGGTTAACCTTGACCCTTTTATGTGTGATGATGAACCATAGGAACTTTCCTAGAGAGGCATCAAAGGAACATTTAGTAGGACTCAACCTCAACTGATACTTTCTTTGTACATTAATTGTAGTTCTTAAGTCATTATAGTGGGCAACTACTCTTTTGCTCTTCACCAACATATCATCCGCGTTGATATCTATGGGTATGTTTAAGTTGTCATTGAAGATCTTGTTTACCAACCTTTGGTCAGTTGCTCCTTTATTCTTAAGACTAGACGACATCATTTTGTGATAGTAAAGGCCCTTTTTTGTCACCAAGTTACTCTTCTCCTCATCAAGTGAAAACATTCAAATTTGGTTGTAGCCTAAGTACGCATCCATAAAGTTGAGCAGTTATGCCTTGGGGTGAAATCTACAAGTTGGTTGATCTGTAGTAAAGGGAATCTATCCCAGGAAATGCTTTATTCAAGTTTGTAAAATCTAAGCAAGTCCTCTATTTTTTTCTTTTGACTTTTTCATCAACATCATGCTCGCCAATTGCTTTAGGTACATTAGCTCCTTCATTAAACCAACTTCTAACAAGTGGGTTGCTTCTTTATCAATCACCCTTATATCACTTGGACCAAAACTTTTTTACTTCTGTTTTATTTGTTGGCATTTCAAGTTCACCTACAATTTGTGAACAATAAGTACAAAGTCTTTCCTAGGCATGTCTATTGAAGTCCTAATCAAAACATCAATATAATCCTTTAACTAAGCAAGGAGGTTGTTTTGAGCGTCTCTTGTAGAAATTTGCTCCTAGATGAATTCTCCATCTTTTCACTTCTTCTCCAAGGGAATTTCTTCCAATTCTTTCATTAGGTCACTTTTCTTCAAAATAACCCCCAATTGGTTTGTGGAATTAGACTTATAATGGAATTGAATTTCTAGAATGGAAATCGTAGACTTATGTTTGGTTTATGGAATTAAGGGTGAAATTTTACTTTGGATGAAATAGATGGAATGGTGATTCCTGTCCAGATGGATTGAAATCTATCTTGATTCCTTGGAATCAAACTCGCTTTATAATAATAAAAATATTATAAAAACAACAAGCAATAGTAATAACACTAATTATTATTGCTTTATAATAAAAATAATAACAAATAACAATTGCAATAATAATATTTATTATTATATTAATAATAGTAACAAGAACAATAATAATAATAATAATAATAATAATAATAATAATAATAATAATAGAAAGGCCAAAATAATAATAATTATTTGAGGATAATAGTTATTATAAAAATAATAATAATAATAACAAGTAATAATAATTACGATAATAATAATGATTACCTTAAGGATAATATATATTATAAAAATAATAATTGCACTAATAATAATGACCATTGTAAAAATAAATAATAATCAAACAAAAACAACAAAAATTATAATAGTAATTATTATTATAAAAATTATAACAACTAATAGAAATTGCAATAAAAATAACGTTTATACTCTAAAAAAAATAACAAGAAGAAAACTAATAATAATAAAATAGAAAAATTATAATTGTTTTTATTTTAAGGATAATAATTACTATAAATAATAAAAATAATAAAAACTAATTATTACTACAATAAAAATACTATTTATTATTATAAAAAAATAACAACAAGAACAAAAATAATAAAGGAAAAAAATAATAATTTTTACCATTTTTAAGGATAATAATTATTATAAAATCAATAATAATACTAACAATAAAAAATAAAAAATAATAATAATGACTATTATAAAAAATTAAATAATTACAAAATTAAATAATTAAGCATTAGAAGTATTTTTGAAAAATGACTTATTTTTCATTCCATTATAGAAACCATTGAAGAATACTAAATGTTGGAAAAAAATTGAAACTATGATTCTTATAATCATCCATTTTTTCAAATTAAACGTAGTAATTGAATTCTAAAAGTAATTTAATTCATGTCTTTATTCCATTCCTCCCTTGATTTCTTTCTTACTTCAATTTTATTCTGCAAACCAAATAGGGAGTAATGTCATCCCTCACATCCAAGTATTTTACAGCTAAATTCACTTGTAACTTCCCTTTGCCCTTCAATGCTACTACATATTTATGGGAAACATTCTGGTGTCTTTTGACTTCATTTATATTTCCCCTGAGGGGGTAGAAAGTTTATTAAAAAATGGTGAGTCGGAATTATTAAATTTAAGGCATTTAGGCTTCGATGTCCTAATATAACATTGTACTCTGATGGTCAATCTATCACTAAGAAGTCTATCGTCATTGTTACACCTCTTCATCAAAGAATGTCATCGCAATCTACAATAGGTGATCCTATCTAATTTTAATAGCATTGAAGTTCTTCAACAGGATTCTTCTACCTCATAATTGGCTATTACTAAGAAGACCGCAAAAGTATCATAATGGGGCATCCAGACACCCTTCATGTTGTTTTTTGAGAATGTTAGTCTTCTCCTTGTTTACCCTCTTATGAAATTTCTCTTCGTTTGTTGTGCTTAAATGCGCAACAAAAAGCCTCACACAAACTCGAAACAATCATTAAACAAGCAATGCAAACACTCAATAATGAACAATACGGAACAAGCAATCACTTACAAAGAAAATTAGTGAAAACAATAATCAAAGACATAAGATTTACATGGTTCGGCAATGTGCCTATATCCATGGGAGCAGTAACTGAATTTTTCACTATCACAATGTCAAGCTTACAACGAGGGTTACAAACTATGATTATATACAAACCTTAAGTGTACAGGAACCTTAGAACCTATCTAAATCATCCCTGTAGCAATCCTCGGAGGAAAATCCCCTAATCCCCCTAATCTACTGATCTCCAAATTAAAAAATGATAACTTGCGCCAAGCAAAACCATTAACGGTTTAAGCCAAATCATTAATGGTTTGAAGCCGCAAGCAATTCCCTATAGACTACCTTCAACCATCAACGGTTATCCCAAACCGTCAAGCAAACTATCACCGATTTTACTTGCAAACTTCTCTCTCGTTCTTTGTTTCACGATGCATTCCAGGTGTATGCATTCCACTCAAATATGAGCTACATCTCCAATAATCTCTACCTTGATGAATATTCATGACTTAGGAGAAAAATGAAAGCATAACTGCTGCTCCACCTGGGACAATAGATTGGGGTCATTTCCCATCTAACACCTAGAGACATTGATCAAGTGCAAGCAATGCTTAAACTTGTACGTTGTGACCGACTTTGTTAGTATATCAGTTGCATTTTCATATGTGTGAACCTTCTCAAGTAGAAGTTTTCCTGAAGCAATCAGTTCCCTTACCCTATGAAATTGCACTTCAATGTGCTTTGTCCTTACATGGTAGACCTAATTTTTTCCAAGTAGATGGCACTCTGACTATCACATTGTAGCTGAACTCTACTTTGCTGAACACCCATCTCCCTGACTAATCCTGTAAGCCATAACACTTCCTTGGTAGCCTCAGCTACTGCCATGTACTTTGATTCAGTAGTAGATAAAGTTACGAGCAACTGCACCATAAACCTCCAACAAATAGGTGCTCCCACAAGGGTAAATACGTACCCTATAGTAGACCTTCTATCATTCAAGTCTCCTGCGTAGTCAGCATCCACATACCCTACCACTGATGGATCACTCTGTTGTCTACTAAACATGATGTCATATCCAATTGTATCTCTCAAGTACCTAAGAATCCCCTTGACTGCATCTTAATGCTGTCAACCTGGATTCGAAAAAAACTTGTTTACCACACTGACAGCATGTGCTAGGTCTGACATTGTACAGACTATGGCATACATCAGACACCCCACTTCACTAGCATAAGGGACCTACAACATATCACGAACCTCATCGACTATCTTTGGGCACTGAGTGGTAGACAACTTGAAATGACTCACCAACGGTGTGCTCAATGGCTTAGCATTAGCCATGTTAAACCTCTCTAGCACCTTCTCCACATAGCCATCCTAAGATAGCCATAGTCTCCCTGCAGCTCTATCCCTGTGAATCTCCATACCAAGTGTTGCAACGTCTCGGAGCGCGGGTGCCCCGGGGTGGCGAAATAAAAATTGTAATTTTATTTTTAAGGAAAACTAGGCATGGAGTCGTCACTAACCTTTTAGTGTGGTTAGAACACTCGATTACTACCCAATTAAGGGTACAATCGGTCTACATTACCAAAGTAGGATCGGAAGTTCGGTTATGCGAGGGGAAGGTATGAGCACCCCCTACGTGCCTGTTCTTACGAACGGTACCTAATTAATCAAAAATTATCCCACAAATTAAATTTAATAAATCTTTAAAATTACTCCCTTTCATGAATTTGTGAAATACACATGCAAAGAAATTAATCACACAAAAATATACATAATATATATATATATTCCCTCAGAACTAGGGTACAGGGAGCTTGAAAAGCTCATAACCTTTTGTTACAATCATAGGGATGAAAATCAAGAAAATAGGTTAAGAAAATACACTCCCAGGATTTTTGAAATTTGTAGGGTTCTTTTAAGTATGAAAAATAATATTCCAGGAGGTTTTTTTTTTTTTGGATTTTATTTCAAATAGAAAAGAGTGCCGAAAATGATCTTCAACTTTGAAAATATTTTTCTTGATTTTTCTTACATTCTTTTGATTTTTCTTTTAATTTTTTTTGAATTTTGAAGTAACAAAAAGACAATTAAGGAAAAATCATGAAAATCAAGTCCAATATATATATATATATATATAGATAGATTTTTTCTGAGCTTTCTGAATTTTTTTTTAGCATTTTTAGAATTTTTCCAAATTTTCTCTTTTTATGTTTTTTTTTTATTTTAGTTTTCTCAAAATTTCAAATAATTAATATGATATGAACAATAAATAAAGAAAATAACATAATATTAATACTATATATCCTAACACATAAATATTATATATCATAATAGTCAAAACCTCAATGATAAAGTCCAAGTATTAACAATCAATCCAACCCTAATAATATATCCTAGTATGGAAATAATTAAACCCAAGGAATTATATACACTATATCAACAATGGAAACAAGATACGGAAACAATTCAAGCTACAAACCTATTATGCAAATATATATAAGGACAATATGGAAACATGCAGTACTTAGGAAACATATCAATACTAAGGCAAACAATACAATAAAAATGATAAATATACTAACAATAAATTAAATGGTAAATATGCAAATAAACACTTAAGGCAATAACAACGATATATATGCAAGCTATATAATAACTAATAAATGATAATAATAATAATAATAATAATAATAATAATAATAATAATATTCCAATAATATAATAATATATATATAAGGACAATATGGAAACATGCAATACTTAGGAAACATATCAATACTAAGGCAAACAATACAATAAAAATGATAAATATACTAACAATAAATTAAATTGTAAATATGCAAATAAACACTTAAGGCAATAACAACGATATATATGCAAACTATATAATAACTAATAAATGACAATAATAATAATAATAATAATAATAATAATAATAATAATAATAATAATAATAATAGTACTCCAATAATATAATAATAATACTAATATAATGACATTACCAATAATAATACACAGACAATATAATACTAATACTAGTAAAATCAATATGATAATACTGATACAATTAATATAGTGATAATAATAATATCCAAAAAATTTACTAATAATAATATATAAATAACGATAATATTACTAATAATGATATACAAATAATAATAACAAAAAGATCAACATATAAAAGAAAATTAAAAAAAAAACAAACTTATCACAATATTAATCGCTAAACATACACAATGACTATTAATCCCAACAAAGACAAGATTATACAACCACATGAAAAAAAAAAAAACCCTTTGATTAACAATTTTAATATATATATATATATATATATATATATATATATATATATATATATATATATAACAAGGATAAAACAAAGAAAAATTTAAACTTTAAGACATATCATATGAACATTGCCTATTGAAATAAATGCAACCAAACCCTAAATATTAAACATACAATTTGAATATCGCCTATTTAATAATATACAACAACAAAAATTATTAAACATACAACTTGAATATTATGCACTTTATACCATAACAAAAATTATTACATTTATATGTTAAATAATAGAATTCTTACCTTCGCAATAAATAAAAAAAAATCCTACAATAATCAAAACAAATCAATTAATATTTACAATAAATGTCACAAAAAATTTAAATAAATACAATAATAAAATGAAACCCATAATAACAATATTAAATCATGAAACACATACAACTAAAAAATATATAAAACTGCTTAAATATTCACAACAATATAAAAACATAAGGTATATGTGTGTGCATGTGAGAATAGAGGAGGCTCACCAGGGTACTTCCGGAGATGGAGACAATGGCAAGTCAAGGAACTGAACTGATATGGTCCGACGGCGGAGACAAAGATGAATGGCGTGGGTGATGGTGGGGCTACCCTGTGTGGTGTCGGAGGGAGGCAGAGAGGTATGTCGAGATGGCTTCTGTAGGGAAGGGCTGGCCGTGAGGAGGCAGTTGTGTTGCTGTACTGCGGCTGGCTATGATGGAGGGATTGGGTGGTAGTGATTGTGTCAGAGATGGGAGTTGTGATTGTCGAGGATGGCCGCCAGAGAGGGCGCATGCACCAGAGTTGCCCGTCTGTGTGTGTCGTCGTGACGATGAAGGTGAGACGAGTTTGTGGGGTTGGGCGATTGGGGTTTTTTAGGGACTTGGAGATTTGCCGGAGACATGGTGACGTTGGGAATGTGAGGTGAGAGTAGGTGGACCGTGAGGTGCGTGGATGGGAGAGTTTTGTGAGAGAGAGCAGAAGATGGTGGGCGTGGAAGATGGTGATCGTGCTAGGAGGTCATGAGAAGCTGCGACTGCTGTGTGAGATGAGATGGGGGATGGATTGGTTATTCGTTTGTTGTTGTGTTCAAAACATGGCTACGTGAGGGAAGGAGATGGTGCTGCGGGGTGGGAGAGAAAGAAAACGAGAGGGAGAGAATGAAATCAGTGAATGCCTTACGACTACTGTTTTTGATTTTCCCTGTGCGACCATCTCTGGGATGGGAGGAGAAGGTGGTATTTATAGGAGAGGAAAGAGAATAAATGTAAGAACCTGAACCGTGATATATGAAATAAATAAATAATAGAAGGGTAAAATGGTATTTGAGCAGGCTTTGTCGACGAAGCCAGAGTTCGCCAACAAAGGCCTTTTGCTGCTTGGTGACGAATTGTAGAAGTTCGTCGATGAGGAGAAGTCGAGAGGTTTTGAGAAATAGGGAATCTCAGGTTTGTCGACGAGGCCACCATTTCATCAACCAACTGTCTTCACTGACTCGTCAACGAAGACGCCATTTCGTTGACGAGGTTGGCTGAGTTAAGGGGCTATAAATATCTAAATGGTTGTTTCTAAGCTAAGAAATCAAGAAATTCTCTCTCTCTCTCTCTCTCTCTCTCTAGGAACTCGAAATCCACTCTCTCTCTCTAGATTTCTTCTTCGATCATTGCCTAAATCGTCGATTCGTCATTACCATGAGGATCAGGGAAGGATTATCTTCAAGATTTATGGAATGGATCTTCATTCCGAGCATTTTCGGGTTTTAGCTTAAAATCGAGGTAAGGCTTGGTTTTCAATTATGTTCTGGTAGTTATGTAAGGAATAGAATTGTGAGTATGTTTTGTACTGTGGTTTATAAGTTTTGGGAACTCAGTTCGTGGTTTAGGAGCTATAGAGTTCAAGATTTGGATTTTCGGGGAAAGGTAAGGGGATTCTGTTTATATCGGTTATTTTCGAAATCAGACTAGGTAGAACTGTGGTTCACGGTCCTGTGTATGTTTTGGCTACTCATTTTGGGGGGGGGGATCTAATAGGTAAAAGTATGGGTTTTGCATATTACAGTTTTGGGAAAAAGGGCATTGGGTTGCATCTCTGGTTTTGTTGGAAAACCGTGAATATATTGTAATATATATTGTGTTATAGAGATGGTCATGCTTTGACTTGTTTTAAACTGTATTATGAAAACCATAATTGTTGTGATTACCAAATGAGTGTGGATTGATGTGTTATATAAGCATATAGGAACTTGGTTCCGAATTGTTCTAGGTTGTGAAAGAGTGTCCAACTCTATGTCTGAGGGTGTGAAATATCACTTGCCATGTTTGACAAGAGTTTCCAACTCTATATCCGAGGACGTGAGCCCGACTGATCACTGAAGGGTGTGGATCCACCAGTTGTACCAGTACAATGCCATGGGAGCCTAAGGCTACACCATGCGGGCCGGCTTCGGGCCGAATGGTGTGACGACATTGGGTTACTTGATCATGTGTGTGTACATGTTATGCACTATACTGGAATTGTTTTGTGAAAATATTGGAATTGTATTTAAATGTGTATGTTGTATGTCATGATAACACTCATATGCCACACACCGATATAACCTGGATCTGCCTTACCGAGAAGTGTCTCACCCTTATCATATGTACATGTTTTTCAAGTCCTTCGAGTAATCGAAACTAGCGTCCTTGTGTTGGGAGCATAGTGGTCGATGTACTTCGGGGAGTACTTGGGTAAGTACTAGGGCTTCATCGGGTTGTCATTTTGGGATATTTGGCTAACACCCGGGTTTATGTTTTGTATTATGAAGCTTGGACTCCTTTTGTATAGACTCTAGTATGGTATAATGTATGTATATAAAGAACAATTTCCACTGTGTATATGTCTTGTATATGAATGTGTATAAGGTGTACGAGAACCCCATGGGGTTGGACCCTCATTCATTATGGTGTATCATTGGTGTTTTTTATGATACAGGGACATGTAAGATTACTAATTCACCCCTGGTTCCTATTATCCGATTTGGGGCGTGACAACTTGGTATCAGAGCCAATCAGGTTGTTAGGTTTTGTAGACTTGGTTAGTATAGCTATGTGTACATACCAAAGTATAGGAAGTAGGAAATAGGTAGAGTAAGTCGAGGGTTGTTTTGTTACTAGACAGAGACTCATTGGTAGTGTTCTATGTTTTTCCTGGAATAACGATTTCAGTAAAATCACGGCAAACCATTGATGATTTTCATGTCAGTGTGATAGGACAAACTTAGACCTGTGAGGTGGTAGTTAACATGATTAGTTGTACATGATTGTGTTGATTGTACGTGATGTAGGAGTACTAATAGATTCCTATTGTTTTTCAGAATGGAGCCCAAGGATAACAACCTGGGAAATGGCTCTGAGGAGACAGTGAGCGATGAGTCTTCTTCCGTGCCTCGAGGATTGATGAGGTAGGTCATGTGAGAGATCGGGTGGAGTGTTAAAAGACGCGAACGTTCTCCTACTGCTGCAGGGTGCACCATTGAAAGGTTCACACGCATGCACCCTTTGACGTTCTTAGGAGGACATGATATGATGATAGCAAAGGACTGGGTTGAGAAGATCGAGAGGATTTTGGAGGTCTTATACTGCATAGACAAGCAGAGGGTCCTCTATGCTACCTTCCAACTGTCTGGGGAGGCAGGGCGATGGTGGACTGTGGTGAGTCTAGTGGAGAAGCAAAGAGTCGGTCCTAGGGAGATGACATAAAGCAGTTTCAAGGAGGTGTTTTTTGAAAGATACTCCCCAACCTCCACACGTGACGCTAAGGTGGATGAGTTTTTTGCTCTAATTTAGGGAAATATGATAGTGCAGGGGTATGCTGCTTGGTATATAAAGC
Organism: Malania oleifera; assembly: GCF_029873635.1. Classification (NCBI taxonomy): domain Eukaryota; kingdom Viridiplantae; phylum Streptophyta; class Magnoliopsida; order Santalales; family Ximeniaceae; genus Malania; species Malania oleifera. Next base: position 53,353,043 of record NC_080425.1, read on the forward strand.
TATCCCATTTCGCGCCATATTTGATCTCAAGCGAGTACGAGAAGACTCAGAGGTTTGAGAAGGGATTGAGGAAGGACATTCGTAGACCAGTGGGTACGCTTTAGATCCGCGAGTTTTTGGTTTTGGTGGATAAGGCCACTATGATTGAGATCGACATTCGAGAGGATGAGGTGGATCAGGAACTGAAGAAGAGCTCAATACCTTCTAGTTCTCATTAGGGATCATAGAAGAAGAAGCACAAGGGCTCAGGTTACCGTTAGAATAGCAAGCATCAGAGTTTTCAGGTGAGTCAGTCGGGTGATCGTTGTATCAGGTGCCACAGATGGCATAGCGGTGAATGCTAGTCGTTTAGGGGTAACTGCTACAATTGTGGACAGTCAAGTCACATGGCTCGGGGTCGTCACACACAAAAGAGGGATACGCCTACTTCAAGTCAGAATCAAGGGAGTAATCAGGTTTCCTAAGGAACTTATCATACGAACACAGCTCCAGCAAAGGTATACTCACTTACTCTAGCGGATGCTGAGCATGCGGGGAATGTGGTGACATGTACTTTGATGTTGCTTTTAAATACAATTATGGTTTTATTTGATTCAGGTGTGACCCACTCCTTTATATCTGCTAACTTTGTGAAACTATATGGGGTTGAGACACGAGTCATGAATGGAGAATTGTCTGTAACTACACCATTTGGGAGTGTATCGTTCTGTAGGAGGATGTTAGAAGACTGCCCAGTGGTAATCCAGGGAAGACTACTATCGGAAAATCTTGTGGTATACGATATATTTGGGTTTGATGTCATACTAGGGATGGGTTGGTTATCTTCTAGTTATGCTATTATCGACTGTCGTGGAAAGGTGGTAGTGTTCAGACTTTCTGGGGAGCAGGAATATGAGTTTATAGGGTCGTGTGTGCGTTTGACACCACAGGTCCTATCGGCATTACATGCGAAGAGATTACTCTTGGACGAATGTCAGGGGTACTTAGCTTACGTAAGGGAACCGCCGTGGGATGAATTGAAGCTTGAGGATATTTGAGTGGTTAACGAGTTCTTAGATGTGTTCCCCGAAGACTTACCCGATTTACCTCTAGATCGTGATGTGGAGTTTGCAATAGAGTTGTTGCCTGGTAAGGCACCGATCTCTAAAGCTCCGTATTAGATGGCTCCAACAGAACTTCAGGAGTTGAAGGAGTAGTTGCAGGAATTACTAGACGAGGGCTTTATCTGACCGAGTGTTTCACAATAGGAGCTCCAGTTTTGTTTATGAAGAAGAAGGACGGATCGATGCGTATGTGCATTAATTACTGTGAGATCAACAAAGTGACTATAAAGAATCGTTACCCATTGCCTCGTATCGATGATCTCTTTGACCAGCTACAAGGGACATAGATCTTTTTAAAGATTGACCTACGGTCAGGGTATCATCAGGTGAGGGATGAATTGAAGCTTGAGGATATTTGAGTGGTTAACGAGTTCTTAGATGTGTTCCCCGAAGACTTACCCGATTTACCTCCAGATCGTGATGTGGAGTTTGCAATAGAGTTGTTGCCTGGTAAGGCACCGATCTCTAAAGCTCCGTATTAGATGGCTCCAACAGAACTTCAGGAGTTGAAGGAGTAGTTGCAGGAATTACTAGACGAGGGCTTTATCTGACTGAGTGTTTCACCATAGGAGCTCCAGTTTTGTTTATGAAGAAGAAGGACGGATCGATGCGTATGTGCATTAATTACTGTGAGATCAACAAAGTGACTATAAAGAATCGTTACCCATTGCCTCGTATCGATGATCTCTTTGACCAGCTACAAGGGACATAGATCTTTTTAAAGATTAACCTACGGTCAGGGTATCATCAGGTGAGGGTTCAATTTGAGGATGTTACAAAGACTGCTTTCAGAACCCGATATGTCCACTATGAGTTCTTAGTCATGCCTTTTGGGTTGACAAATGCTTCGGTAGTGTTTATGGATCTGATGAACAGGGTTTTCCATGAGTACTTGGACCAATTCGTAGTGGTGTTCATCGATGACATTTTGGTATATTCGAGGAGTTCAGAAGAGCATGAAAACCATGTGAGGTTGGTGCTACAGATTCTGCGGGAGAAAAAGTTGTATGCTAAGTTGAAGAAGTGTGAGTTCTAGTTGAATCAGGTCGTGTTTTTAGGCCATATGGCGTCTAAAGGTGGTATTTGAGTTGATCCTAGCAAGATTAAAGTTGTGGTCAACTGGGCAAGACTGAAGAGTGTGCAGGAGGTTTGGAGTTTTCAAGGACTGGTAGGTTACTATCGTTAGTTCATGGAGGGATTCTCTAAGCTTTCTGGGCCTCTGACACGATTGACCAGGAAGGGGGTGAAGTTTGATTGGGCATAGGATTGCGAGTGGTGTTTCCAGGAGCTAAAATAGCGATTGGTTACTACTCTGGTCCTGAACATTCCTTCTGGGGATGGCGGTTTTTTGGAATATAGAGACGCTTTTATGAAAGGTTTGGGATGTGTGCTTATGCAACAGGGTAAGGTAATAGCTTATACTTCTCAGCAACTCAAAGAATATGAGAAGAATTACCCTACGCATGATCTTTAATTGGTTGCTATAATTTATGCATTGAAGATTTGGCGACTTTATTTGTATAGTATTCAGTGTGAGATTTTCACTGACCAAAAAAGCCTCAGGTACTTTTTCATGCAGAAGGAGTTGAACATGAGGTAGCGGAGGTGGCTTGAGTTGATCAAAGACTACAATTGCACCATCATTTCTCACCCAGGGAAAGCTAACGTGGTAGTTGATGCATTGAGTCGAAAGTCAGAGCATGTGATAGTATCTGCAATTATAGCCTAGTATCATATCAGAAGGGATTTGGAAAGCTTTGGTATAGAGTTGGTGGCCGGTGATCATCAGGCTTTCATTGCTAGTCTGGTGATCCAACCGACTCTGTTTGAGCGTATTAAAGCCGCGCAAGCTAGTGATGCGGAGTTGATTGAGATTGTGGCGAAAGTGCAGCAGGTGTTAGCTACAGATTTTCATATCTCTGAGGGAGGTTTGTTGAGGTATGGAACTAAGCTATGTGTTCCAAACGACGATGAGATCAGAAGGACGATTTTGGAGGAAGCGCATCATTCTTTGTATATGGTACATCCTGGTAGTATGAAGATGTATCGAGATTTGCGCGAGACCTTCTGGTGGAGTGGTATGAAAAGGTAGATTGCTTAGTTCATGGAACAGTGTCTGATGTGTCAGTAGGTGAAAGATAAACATTAGAGGTCGGCAGAGCCGTTACAACCCTTAGCTATTCTGTAATGGAAATGGGAGCATATTTCCATGGGCTTTGTGATTAGATTGCCGCCAACACTTCACGGGCAAAATTCTATATGGGTGATCGTGGACAGGTTGATGAAATTTGATCACTTTTTATCGATGAAGGTTAGCTACCCTTTGAATAGGCTAGCAGACTTGTACATGCATGAGATAGTTAGAATGCACGGGGTACCGGTGCCATTGTGTCAAATCGAGACTCGAGTTTTACCTCTCATTTCTGGAAGAGCTTGTAGGAGGCATTAGGGACGAAGCTTAATTTCAGTACAATATTCCACCCCTAGACTGATGGACAATAGGAGAGAACAATATAGATCTTAGAGGATATGTTATGGGCTTGTGTGTTAGATTTCGGTGGTAGCTGGATATAGTTTATGCCATTGGTAGAGTTTGCCTATAACAATAGCTTCCAGGCTAGTATCGGGATGGCACCATTCAAGGCTCTGTATGGTTGGAGGTGTCGGACTCGTTTTTATGGGGATGAGGTTGGTGAACGTCAGGTGTTAGGACCTAAACTTGTGCAGCAGGTGTCTAAGAAGAGCTACGCAGATGTTCACCATCATGAGTTGGAATTCGAAGTAGGGGGTAAGGTATTTCTAAGGATCGCTCTGATTGAAAAGGTTGATGAGGTTCGGAAAGAAGGGCAAGCTGAGCTCGAGGTTTATCGAACCATTCGAGGTTCTTAAACGAGTGGGTCCGGTAGCTTACAGGATTGTACTACCCCCAACACTTTCGAGGATCCATGATGTGTTCCACGTATCCATGTTGAGGAGGTATATATTGGATCCATCGCATGTTATTAGTTACGAGAACTTGGAAATTAGGGATACTTTAGTGTACGAGGAAGTAACTATTCAGATTCTGGAACATAAAGTTCAGAAGCTATGTACCATGGATATACCGTTAGTAAAGGTATTGTGGTGGAATCATGAGGTTGATGAAGCTTCTTGGGAATTGGAAATGAAAATACATTGGAAGTATCCACAGTTGTTTTGAGTATGTATGTTTTACCCTGTCATGGTATTGGAATAGGTGGTTAGTCTTTGAGAGTGTGTATTATTGTGAACTCCTGAGACAGTTTATGTATGTAACCACGGTATTCCTCTACCATAAGTGAGGGTGTGTATGTATTATGACAGGGCTACGTTGTATGTGGTTGTCGGTTGTTTTAGAGTCGAGTGTGTATTGGTTGTGTGAATAAGTTCGTAAATGAGAGATTACAAATTTTGAGGACGAAATTTTTGTAAGGACGGGAGGTTGTAAGAACCTGAACTATGATATATGGAATAAATAAATAAGAGAAGGGTAAAATGGTAATTGAGCAAGCTTCGTGATATATGGAATAAATAAATAAGAGAAGGGTAAAATGGTAATTGAGCAATATTCATCGACGAAACCAGAGTTTTTCGACAAAGATCTTTTGCTGCTCGGTGAGAAATTGTTGAAGGTCATCAATGAGGAGAAGCTGAGAGGTTTCAGGAAATCAGGAATCTTAGGCTCGTCGACGAGGCCACTGTTTCTTCGACGAACTGTCTTCATTGACTCACCGACGAAGACGCCATCTCGTCGATGAGGTTGGTCGAGTCAAAGGGTTATAAATATCCAAATGGTTACTTCTAAGCTAAGAAATCAAGAAATTTTCTCTCTCTCTCTAGGAACTCGAAATCCACTCTCACTCTCTCTCTCTCTAGATTTCTTCGCTGATCGTTGCCTGAATCGTCAATCCGTCGTTACCATGAGGATCAGGGAAGGAATCTTCATTCCGAGCATTTTCGGGTTTTGGCTTAAAATCGAGGTAAGGCTTGGTTTTCAATTCTGTTCCTATAGTTATGTAAGGAATAGAATTGTGAGTATGTTTTGTACTGTGGTTTATAGGTTTTGGGAACTCGGTTCGTGGTTTAGGAGCCGTAGAATTCGAGATTTGGATTTTTGGGGAAAGGTAAGTGGATTCTATTTATGCCAGTTATTTTCGAAATCGGACTTGGTAGAACTGTGGTTCACGGTCCTGTGTATGTTTTGGCTACTCATTTGGGGGGATCTAATGGGTAAAATTATGGGTTTTGTATATTACAGTTTTGAAAAAAAGGGCAATGGGTTGCATCTCTAGTTTTATTGGAAAACAGTGAACATATTGTGATATATATTGTGTTATGGAGATGGTTGTGCCTTGACTTGTTTTAAACTATATTATGAAAACTAATTAATGTGCTATATGAGCATATAGGAGCTGGGTTCCAAATTGTTCTCGGTTGTGAAAGAGTGTCCGGCTCTATATCCGAGGGTGTGAAATATCACCTTCCATGTTTGATAAGAGTGTCCGGCTCTATATCCGAGGGCGTGAGCCTTATCGGCTGATCATCGAAAGGTGTGGATCCACTAGTTGTACCGGTACGATGCCATGGGAGCCTGGGGCTATGCCATGTTCCAGGGATGTCGTGTAATGCGGGTCAGCTTTGGGCCGAAGGGTGTGACGACATCGGGTTACTTGAGCATGTGTGTATGCGTGTGATACACTACTGTAATTGTTTTGTGAAAATACTGGAATTGTATTTAAATGTGTATGTTGTATGTCATGATAATACTCATATGTCACACACCGATATAACCTAGATCAACCTTACTGCGAAGTGTCTCACCCGTGTCATACGTACATGTTTTTTAGGTCCTTTGAGTAATCGGAACTAGCGTCCTTTTGTTGGGAGCATAGTGGTCGGAGTATTGCGAGTAGTACTTGGGTAAGTACTAGGACTTTATCGGGTTGTCATTTTGGGATATTTGGCTGACACCTGGGTTTATGTTTTGTATTATGGAGCTTGAACTCCTTTTGTAGACTCTGGTATGGTACAATGTATGTATATAAAGAACAATTTTCGCTGTGTATATGTCTTGTATATGAATGTGTATAGGGTGTACGGAACCCCATAGGGTCGAACCCTCATTCATTATGGTGTATCGTTGGTGTTTTGTATGATACAGGGACAGGTTAGGTTACTAATTCACCCCTGGGTCCTATTACCAGGTTTGGGGCATGACAAGAAAAACCCTAAAAAACAAACCTAAACCTGCTACCCCTCTCTTTTGAAACACACACACACACACGCGCGTGCATGAGCCTTTGCATGGCCCATGCAACAACCCTCAATCCCCTTTTTTCTTTTTATTTTATTTTGTATTTATAAAGCCTAACAAATCGATACAAAGAATCAATTTTTAAAACAAATTTCGAGACTCACTGAAAAACTTTTAAAAAATAACATACTCGATCTAAAAATGCGAGGACTCTATTTAAAACACCGGGACTCTATTTAAAACATCGGGACTCTATTGAAACACTGAGACTTAATTTGAAAATATCGGGACTCAATTAAAAATAACCTTACTCAAATAAAAATGCCGAGACTCAATTTAAAATATCGGGACTCAATTTAAAATAATAGGACTCATTTTAAAAAAATAAAAGAAATCAATTTTGAAAAAGACTCACTTAAAAATAACCTTGACTGAAATTTGAAATAAAATAGGACTCAATTTTGAAGTAAATTGGGACTTAATCGGATCCTTCTATTCCCGAGATACAAAGTCAACTTTTATCATGTTGGGTCTTCCCAAAATGGTTTGGTTAAAATTGGGGTGTCTACACCAAGAATTTGCTTGGCTGCACTCAAGTCTTTCATGTCGAACTTTTTTCCCAACAAAGTCTTCAACTAATTCACCTCAGTCATGTCTTTAGCAGCAATCAGCATGTCGTCAACATACAGTAACAGAAATATGAGAGATGCATCTTCAAGACTCCTCACATAGACACATCAATTGTACTCACACCTCCTGTAGCCAATACGGATCATATAGGCATCAAACATTTTGTTCCATTGCCTTGGAGACTACTTCAGCTCGTAAAGTGACTTCTTTAGTTTGCAGACTAAATGCTCCTATCTAGGTTGGCTAAACCCTCTTGATTGTGTTATGCAAATCAACTCCTCCAGATCACCATGGAGGAACGCCGTCTTTATGTCCATATGCTTTAGCTGCATATTGTGTTGTACCACCAGTCCCAACACTACCCTGATGGAAGTGTGCCTGACCACAGGGAAGAAGATTTTATCATAATTTACTCTCTTTCTCTGCGAGTATCCCTTTGCTACCAAGCGAGCCATGTACTTCTCTCTTTCCCTTTTTGAAACTGCTTCTTTCTTCCTGTATACCCACTTGCATCCAATTTCCTGCTTCCCAGCTGGAAGCTCCACCAAGTCCCATGTCTGGTTCTTATGCAATGATTCCATCTCCTCCACCATAGCACCTATCCAGCTATCATTTTCTTTGATGTGCATAACCTCCTAATAGGTAGAAGGATCCCTGCTGCTAGTGATAAGCACATTGGTGATGTGTTCCTAAACTATACTATTTTAGGCCCCCATTTACTTATGTGATGTCTTCATTTACTTTGTAATTATCCCTTCTTATCATTGTTCGAAGTTACACGTGGTATGTTTCATGTTTTAGGAAATTAGAGCTTAAATCAATGACTAAAGCAATGCAATGAGTCAATGAAGAAACTTGGAAGCACAAAGCTCGACCAAGTGCTCGACCAGATCTCTAAGGCCTTGATTCAGCTAAAGCAACATGACCCTATTCGACCATGTGGTGTGACCAAGCAATCACAAGGGGAGACTAAATACAGCTAGAAGACTCCAAAGTGTTGGTTAACAAGCAAGATTTACTGAATGCTTCGACTAGGGAGCGACTAAGAGACTTTGGACGTGCGACCTGGGTGATGATGCCATCAGCTAAACAAAGAATCAATTAAAGATTTTCTAGAATGTCTCAACTAGGGCATGACAAAGAGAATTTGGGGTGCGACCAAATCGACTGTGATCGAGCTCAGAAACATGCTACACGATATTTTTAGCGAAAGTTTCTTTATTTGAATTTCTATGCATGTAGACCCTATTGTGTATAAAATCAAACTTTAAATAGATGATTAGGGTACCCCTTTGGTTTTTCTTTTGTCTCGTGACATACCTCGAGTGTCGTTGGGTGCCATTTAGATTAGTTTTACTTTACTTGTCCATTTACGGTGCTTTGTTTAAATTCAAGTTTCAACTTCAATTTTATTTCATTTCAATTCCTGCTTTGTTTCAATTTCGAATTTCAATAAAAGTCATGCTTTCAATTATTTCTTTCAATACCTTGTCTTTACTTTCAATTTCATGCACCATGAGTAGCTAATTAGTTTGATTCTCTAGATGTGATGAAACTCTCGGCTAGAAAAATATAGCTAGGATTTAGTCAATTGTGCATAATAGGGTACGATTGTTAAAAAGAAATTCAAGTTCATTGGATAGGGTATATCTCGTTCTCCTGATGTGCTTTGGACGATTAGTGCGAACCTGGCTATCATATGCCACTCAAGAGGATTACATTAAAAAGGAATTCATGTTCGCTAGATAGGGTATACCCCATCCTCCTGATCGTGCTCCGAACGGTTGGTGCGAACCTGGCTACCCTATGCTACTTGAGTGAATTACTTATCTTTGAAACCCTAGTATGGATAATTGACTAAACCTAGTTATTACTCATTAAGGGCCTAGGGTGGATTCATAACCAGGGAATTGTCTTTCCATAAGTACTTTAATTCAATTTAATTGCTTTCTTAGTTTAATAGAAAAATCCACATTCAACTTTTTCTTCTTGTTACAGCGTAGTAAACTAGGTTAACTTGGTAAATCGCTGCACTATAGTCCCTGAGGATCAACACTCAACTTACTTATTATTTTACTGAACTTGGGGTTAGTTAGGTTTTATAAATTTTGGCTTTGGTAGTTAAGGACCCAAGCCTTGGCGAGCCTACCAATAGGACACCAGATCGTCAAAACCGCACCTAGGAGGGGGTGGCCCAACGATGTGTCTAGGTTTGCCTACATTTATGTTGCTATGTGGTTGCTGGTCATCCGAGCTAGAAATTCCTGTGTTCAGAACACTGTCATCTCCCCCACCCCCTTGAGTTTCTGACTCCACTTGAACTTCTAGTTGATCTCTTAAGCTAGAACTCTCTACATTTCTGCCTTGAGTCTCCAACTCAACCTAAATCTCATGTTCATTGCTGTTGCGATTTTCTGGCACTGATTTCTCTATTTCCTCTTGAGTACACCACAATGTGGCTTTCTCATCGAAAATCATGTCTCTACTGATCACAACCTTGTTTACCACTTGATCCCATAGTTTGAACCCTTTCACGCCTTGTTGATATCCCAAAAAGATGCATTGTCTAGACTTCACCTCAATCTTAGATCTCTCCTCACCTGGAATGTGCGCATAGGTTGGACACCCAAATAATCTCAATCTGGAGTAGCCTACCTCGTTACTTGTCCACACCTCCTTAGAAGCTTTCTCATCTTATGATTTCCTTGGTGATATGTTTACCAAGAAACATGCCATTATAACCACCTCGGCCTAGAAATTCATAGCGAGCCCAGCATACAACCTGAGACACTGAACCCTTTCTACTAGGGTTCGATTCATCCTTTCTGCCACACCAATTTTGTTGCAATGTCCGACGTACTGTAAAATGCCTCTGTATGCCATGTTGCTCATATAACTCTTTAAAACTCGAGTTTGTGTACTCAATTCCATTGTTTGTCTTGAGGAACTTAACTTTTCTTTCGATACGGTTTTCCACCTCAACTTTCCATAGTTTAAACTTGGAAAATGTGTCCAAGTTGTGCCGCATGAAGTACATCCAGACCTTTCGTGAGTAATTATCAACGAAACTCATGAAATACACATGTCCCCCTCATGATGCCACTCTCATCAGTCCCCAAACGTCCAAATGAATGTAGTCTAGTATTCCCTTCGCCTTGTGCATGGTTGTCATGAACTTAACCATATTTTGCTTCCCAAGCACACAGTACTTGTAGAACTCTAGCTTACATGATTTGACCCCCTTTAGAAGATTTCTCTTATGAAGTTCCTTCATTCCACGCTTACCCATATGCCTTAAACACATATGCCACAAAATGGTATTATCAGACTTAGATTCTGCGGCTGCAGCTTTACCTTCAACCGTGGTACTCAGTAGTGTATATATATATTCCAACACTCTCTTCCCCTTCATCACGGTCAGAACGCTCTTACTCACCATCATTACCCCGCCTTCATATTTTTAACTAAACCCTTTACAATCCAAGGTGCCCAATGAAACCAGATTCTTCCTCATCTTTGGTATGCGCTTCACATCACATAACATCCTTACCACACTATCATACATCTTGATTATGATATTCCCCATCTCAACCATTTTGCACGTAGCATTATTCCACATCATAACGGAACCAGGGCTCACCAATCTGTACGTATTGAACCATTCCTTGTTGGGCGTCGTATGATAAGAACATATCGAGTCCAAGATCCAAGAATCTGCAAACTCATTCGGACCAGATGAAACTGAGAGCATATCACCGTCATTGCTCCCAAAGTGTTTTTTCTTGATCTGCTACTACATTCTCTATGTTTGACGAACCTTCGTTGGTTTTAGCAACCCCCTTCTTCCTTTCTAGAAAATCAAGTTTTATGTGCCCCTTTTTCCCGTACTTAAAATACCGCACATCCTTCCTCATCTTGGGTTTCGATCGAGCCCTATGGTTGCTCGACCCACCCTGGAAGTTGCTCCTCCCAGGATCCTAATTCCCCTTTGCCCCAAATCCTTCACCATGTGAACCCTCATCGTTGGCTATCTTCCTCTGATGGAACCCTATCAATGCACTCGTGATGTCCTCCAACTCTAGGGTTTCTTTCCCCCAAGTCAGTGTTGTAACCAGATTCTCATATATAGGATACGTCGATAAGGAATTAAGTAGCATTAATGCTTTGTCCGGTTCCTTGAACTTCACATCAACTCACTTCAGATCACTAATGATCTGATTAAATGTGTTAATGATGTACTGAGTCAGGTCCGAACCCTCTGACATGTGAAGCCAATATAGTTTTTGCTCAAGATATAACTTGTTTGTCAATGACTTAGACATGTACCAACTTTCCTGTTTTAGTCAAACCACTACCGATGATTCCTCATCCATGACGTGATACATCACATAATCAGTTAGACAATGACGAATAGTGGACATAGCTTTTGCTTCTAGCTCCTTCCAACTCATGTCATCCAGCTTCTTTCCATATAGAGCTTTCACCATACCTTGCTGCACCAGTAAGTCCTTAACCCTCTACTTCCAAAGTCCATAATTCCCTATTCTATCAAATTGGTTAACTTCAAATTTCAACAAAGAGATCCCAACCATTGCAACCAATAGCTTTGATACCAATTGTTGTGCATGAGTGTGCAATTGAAAGCCTCACACAAACTTGAAACAATCATGGAACAACCAATGCAAACACTCAATGATGAGCTAGTATGGAACAAGAAATCACTCAAAAAGAGAATCAACAAAAGCAATAATCAAAGACACAATATTTATGTGGTTTGGCAATATGCCTACGTCTACAGGAGTAGCAATTGAATTTTTCACTATCACAATGTCAAGCTTACAACTAGGGTTACAAAATATGATTATATACAAACCCTAAGCATACAGGAACCTTAGATCCTATCTAAATCATTCCCGTAGCAATTCCTGGAGGAAAATCCTCCAATTAAATCAATTTACTGATCTCCAAATTCAAAAATCATAACTTGCGCCGAACGAAACCATTGAGTTAATGCATTTACTCTATCATTTACCACTTCCTAAGTAGTGGTCCCATTCTCTCAGGATTTTCCATATTTTCTTTCAAGTTCTTCCCAGATTTCCTTTGCACTCATGCAAGCTATGATCTCATGAAAAATGTTAGATTCTCAAGCACAATATAAATTTCCATGGCATATGAATTTGCATGCATTAAACTATTATCAATTTTCTATTGGCATACAAATTCCTTTCACGATCACCTGCCAGACCCTCCAGCCCATTGACTTTATAAATATGCTCATTCTAATTTTCCAAGTGGTGTAATCAACACCACAAAATAATGAACAACTGGAAGATGATCGTCCCTCTTCGAATGGGGATATACCAATGTAAGCCATTGTGATCTTTTGCAAAAATGTTTAAGTCTATGCAATGAGGCTCTAATTCCAATTGTTGGAATCGGTGTATTCCCAAGAGAGGGGATGAATTGGGTATTAAAAATTTATTCCTAGGTTATCCAAATCAACAACAGTAATACGCAACCTAGGGTCTGTCTATATAATCGTAAACTCAATCAACACATGTACAACATATAATGAATCAGGCATACAACATACATATGCTAAAAATGAAAGTGCAAAAAATAAATTACGAAAATATAAAGTACACGCATGATATGTTATCGGGGTTCGGCCAATACTACCTACGTCCCTGCCTCAGCTCACAAGTTCGAGGATTCCACTAATGCTCACTTAACGGGTGGAGCGACACCGATTACAATCAGGTCAAATTAAAGCAGGGTTGACCTCAACCTTTACACACTCTCTTTATAGGGCGGAGAAGGCCTTAGGTCAAATTCACAGGGCTAACCCCAACTTTTACAACACACTCCTTAACAGGGCAGAGTATACCCGCTTCAGGCCCACACTTGGAATACAATCAATCAACTCAAATTTTGCGTACAAATAAATTTTCTTCTAATACAAGCAGATTTGTACCAATACGCACAAGTAATAACTAATGCACTCCAGTATGATATGAATGTATAAGCTTAGTGAAGTTAGTATAGCAACTCTCAAGGTAATGTCAGTATGGCAATCAAAGTGTGAGAGTGTCATATGATAATATCTTTGAAACAATATGTATAAGTGCATCAATCACAAATACGGTTTCAAAGATTTCAACAGTATAAACAAATATCTCAAAAAGATTTGTAGAAAATCAAACTCAAGAGATATTTAACATAAGCTTGTCAAAAATTAGTTTCTTTAAAGAAAACACAAGACAAGCTCAAGAGTCTTGCAATAAATATGCAAAGACCCACAAGCTAATAGAAGTTTCCCCATGAAATTAAATCATGGGGAAAACCTTTTGGTCTTAACTCTCTTAAAAAATCAACAAAAAATCACGCACAAGAGAGTATAAGCTTATAGGAAATAATTTTAGTACAATCAAAATACAAGCCTCGGAGTCTTGCAATACAAATCCCAAGACTCACAAGCTTCAAAGTTTTCCCCACACAATGAAGTTATTAAATAAACCGGGGGGGGGGGGGACTTTGGCTAAAACTCTCAATAGAAAATCAATCAATCAACTAAACCAATGAGAGTTTAAACAAGTGGAATCAATGTAGAATCACTCAAGGCACTCTCACTAAGCTAGATTTAACAAAGGAATAATAATGGGTGAGTGTATAGGCTTTGTTTTTGGAAGAATAAGCTTTGGAAATTTCAAAGGATTTTTCTCTTAATCAGATCACTAATCATTGCTTAATCTTACAAATGAGGACCTATATATAGACAAGCCAAGAATTTTGATCGTTAGGGACATCAGGCGAATTATTAAAATTGTTTTAAATGAGTTTAATAAAAATAACCCTGTTTTACCCCACTTAACCCTCAGTAAAATTTGGTCAACTCGAGAGTTTCGGTTGACTGAGCCATAGGTTTGGTCACCCAAATAGACACATGAGAAAAAGTGAATTTTTTATGTTTGGGTGCTTGAAAACATGTTTGGTCAGCTGGCCAAGGCGATTTTCCAACTTGCTTGAGGTTTGGTCACCTGGTCAGAAGTTCGATTTGCTAAACTTCAATATTCGGTCTCCCGAGGTCAAAATGACCATAAAGTTCGAGCGCCCGAGTTGTTGGAAAAGTCCTTATTATGGGTTCGGTCGGCCGAGAGCACTAAGTTCTTTCCAGTTCAGTCACCCGAAGTCAAGTCAACATTTTGACTTTCCCAATGTTTGGTCAACCGAGGCGATTTCAATGCCAAGGTTCGGTCGCTTGAATCCTTAATATTTTAATACCTAAGTCATTTTTTGAAAATTGATTTCCTCTGATAGCATATATGATAATGGGGACTTTCCTAAGTGCTTGTGCAAGGACCTAGGGTCTTTCTAAGGCCTTTTTGAGTTTATGGTTCCTATATGCATGATATGCATCAATTATTACAAACTGTGGCTTAAATAGATATTATAAACCCAAATTGAATGAAATATAAAATACAACAAATAAATATGTTGGGTCTTCATTTTCTTCAAGTCGCCACTCGCTTTCATATAACTTTGTCAATATGATCTTGCTCAAGCACTAAAAATACACATAAGTAACTCATCGTTTTTCATTATTAAAATTAGGAATCGAACTCAAAAAGTCAACACGTTCCACTCAAATATGTGCCACATTTCTAGCATCATTCTTATGACTAGTGTGATCTATCATTAGGAAAACTTGTTGGGCATTTTTTCTTATTGTGTTGTTATCTCCTTCATTATCATTATCTAAATTTTTAAAAATTATTGCAATCTCACCTACAATTGGTTCTTCTGAGAAATTTGTCAAAAATTTTATGTTGTTCTTCTCATTATCTCTCTAGTCTTTTTTTTATTCTACATATCTGGATAGGTGGCCTCATAAGATTGATGCCTTGATTTTGTTCAAGTGGACACACTCCTTCATATCATATCCATGATCTCCATAATAGTGACAATATTTTGCTAGGTTACGTTTGTAGCAAGAGGTCTCACTAATCCTATTTAGGCAGTTGCAGCTCTTTCCCTTAATTTGCATCAAGACATGAGTGTGTGTTGCATTCAATGGTGTATAATGTTGATACTTAGCTCAAAGTTTGCCTATTGGGTTGACTTGGGGCACTTTGGGGTGTCCCTCCTCTTTTCCACCTTTCATGAAGGTTCAACAAGATCCTTTGTTTCATCTCAGTCCTATTTTTTCATATATTCATCATCTTATCCAAATTTACATATTTGTGTATATCAATACTAGCTCTTTTGTCTCTTAGTGGTCTATTTCCTTATGAGACCAGAAACTCTCTAGGTTGCCATCTTGTGTTGAAAGTAGCTACAACTACTCTGTGGTCTAAATTATTCATCTAAGATTAGCGTTCATGAACTTGTGCATGAAGTCCTTAGGGTACTATTTTTCCTCCTTGCGCCAGGCTCATTAAATGTGCAAACGTTTATGCTACTTTTTGGCTGTTGATGAAGTGTTTTGTGAATTTCTTTTTCATCTCCTTAAAGGTCCTAATTGATTGTGCTTGCAATCCCTTGATACCATGGCAATATAGGGTGTCTAGAAGGCCCTGCACATGATAGAATTAGGGGATCGTTGAAGCCGCATTAGCTTCTTAAACATATTTATCCATAGGTTCAGTTGTGCCATCATACTTGTCTTGAGTTGCAATCTTAAATTTAGGAGTGGTTGTTAAATCATATCCTATGTGAATGGTGGCCTCAAGCTCCAAATGGATCCATCTTCCACTATTTCCGCTTAATGATCATCAATTTTCTTGAATTTTCTTTTAACTTTGAAGGATGATTTGTGTTTATGTTAGTGTCAAGCTGATCTCCTTCCATCTCAACTTGTTTCCCCTTTCTTGCAAGAGCCCAAATTGTTGGAACATTTTTCTCCATCTTAGGAAGGTTTTCTTCCCTTGTAACCATCATTGATTCTTTTCTTCATCATAGCACATGAATCCTTCTTTTGTGGGATAATTTTTTTGAACTTTGCTTTATTCATTACTTGGAAAAAGCTACAAATTGTTGCATGAGAACAATCTTCACAAGATGAGATTCTTCCACCAGTCAAATAGATTGAGTGCTTAAGAACTTTAAATTAGATTGAGTTTTACATCAACTCAAGAATGCACATATTACTTAGTCAAAAAATTGACTGATTTAATAAATCCAAGTCACGAGAATATACACGACGCATACCAGAAAGATTTGTGGTTCACATCATTTTTATATATTCTGTATTTTTTTTTTTTTTAAAAAAAAACAGTAACTTTGCATTTACTTTTGACTTTTTCTTGGTAAGTCGTTGCAAAAGAAAATAATCTTGATTCTCGCCAAAATTGGATTGAAAATCTTCCTAGTAGATGAATTTTGTTTCGTCGTATTTGGGGTCCATGACTACTTCCAAGTGCTAACACTGTAACCAAATCTCAGCACATCCGCCTCTCTCCCTGTGCGTCGCATGTGATGACCTCACCACACTCCGCCCCAATCTCTCTCTCTCAATTCAAAAGGCCGGCAACATGGGAAGCTTTGCGGTGGGGATGCCACGTGGCAATCGCAGAGCTGCGGGCGGAGGTCCTGTGCCCAAAATACCGTCACCTGTAATGCATTACGCCCAACCCACCTAATTAAATCCTTTGTTATTAAATAGAATATGTGCGTATATAATAAGAGTACACCTTGAACAATCATGTGTATATTTAACTCTTAGGTTCTTAATTTTTTTTTTTAATTGTTTACCCCTGATAATTTATTGAGGTAAATTCTTAAGAGGGAATCGAACCCGTGACATTGAAGTCACTAAAGTCATAAATCGCCCTTATCACTTGGACCAACCCGACTAGACTATTAACAACAACTTTATTATGACAAAGGTACCAAGAATAAAGGGTTGAAGCTTTGGTAGCGCATCAAGACATGAAAATAGAGTTTCAATCATTAGGGGTCGACATTTGTGGAAAATATTTTTTTTATTTTTATTTTTTTAAATATAAAATAATTTTATTTTTAATTTTCAATATTATATTAAAAATAAAAATGAATTATTTTTAATTAAGAAAAACTAAATATTTTTTTCATTTCTATATATTCAAATAATAACGATACTACAACTTATTTCTATTTTTCTAAAACAATTATATGAGAAAATATTTTTTAAAAATAAAAATGCAAATCTAAAAAATCTAAAAAATAATGCGGCATTTGTTTTTGCAACCATTTGAAGAATTAAAAGTAAAATATAAAACTATTTTTCACAAGTAAATAGTGCAGAAAGATTTTATTGTTTCCCAATTTGTATATAAATGTCATAAAATAGAAAAATAAGCTGGATTCTTTTTTTAATTTCTGAAAAATTAAAAATAAAAACTGAAATTGGAGATACACAAATAGCTAAAGATTTGTTTTACAACTCCATTGAGAAATTGAGTCTTGAACTATAAAGACAAGGAAAATCTACTCTTATTTCAAAGAAAATCTATTTTAGTTTCATACATTTTAACGTATTTAGACAAATTTTTTTTAAAAAAAATTGGGTATTACAATTGTGCGTATTAGTAATACAAAGAAGTTGAGATGATTTCAAAAAAAAAAAAATTTCTTGAGAAATTACAATTAAAAATAAAATTTTTAAATGATTCATAGTGTAATAAATTGACAAATTTATAAATAACAATACAAATTTAATATATGCACATTGTGCCAGCCACTAATTGGTATACACACAGATCCCATTCACAACCAGAACTCAAAAGAGGTTAATTAGTAGTTTCAAACATCATTATATATATATAAAGACTCAAGAAAGAAAAAGACTTTTCACTTGCTAAGTGGAGAAGTCTCTTTACAATAATTTCTCATTCTTTGAACTATACTAATTAATCCATCAAGATGCGTGTTCCTCACAATATTTTGTGTTGCCTTATAATTACTTTAAAAATGTAAAAATGAACATAAGACTTTTTGTGATAAAATTTTGGAAAAAAAAAAAAAAAAAAGCACTTATACTCCTTGGTATCATATGACAAACTTTTTTAAATTTCTAAAATAATATTAAAATCCTTTGACCTATATTTTTTATTACAAGCAACATAAGCTAGTGTGAGCAAACAATAGCTGGCACCACCTCCCCTAGAGATTAGAGACACATACCTACCACATAAAAGTCAGTTGATAGACCAACCAACATATAAAAAGCCTTGACCAAAGGTGATTAATTAGTCCCCTCCAATCCCTTGTTGGACAGGTGCCACAAAGCAAATGTCATGTACTCCATAATCTCGCCATGGTTGTGGTTACTTCATGTTGATACTGAAATTGGAATAGTTTTCTCAAGAGAGGGGGGGGGGTGAATTGAGATTTTTTTTTAAGAATTTATTTTCTTTTTTAATACTTTGATATTATAACAATAATCAATGCTCAACCACAATCACAAAATTGAATCAAAGCAATCATAATCAAAACAAAATAATCAACCACTTAATAATAGCTTTGTTGTAATGTGTAAAGCTTGCTGAATTTGTTTAAGCCCTATGTCAATAAACAACCTTCTTCCCAATGTTCAGGTTTTAAATAAACTTTC
This sequence comes from Malania oleifera, assembly GCF_029873635.1. NCBI lineage: Eukaryota > Viridiplantae > Streptophyta > Magnoliopsida > Santalales > Ximeniaceae > Malania > Malania oleifera. The sequence continues at coordinate 53,371,641 of NC_080425.1, forward strand.
AGTTTAATAAGTTAAGGATGATCAACCAACATAGTCTCTTTCGGTCTCTGCAATCAATGTTGATCAAACCAAAACAAATTAACTTCTAGTCTATTTAATAACCAAACACTTAGAAGTTTAATAAAGCATCCATGCAATTAATAAACTTTGCTGAAAAGTAAAGAGTAGGGAAGAGAGAAGAACACAAGGTTTTACGAGATTCGGCTTCAACACAGCCTACGTCCTCGCTCTTGGCAAAACCACCAAAAGATTTACTATCACCATTCCTTTACCAGGCAGAACAATACCGATTACAACACTCCTTGGTTAAGGCTAGAGCCCGCCTTCTCCAAACAATATTCCCTTGTTTGGTTCAACGATTCATCACACGAATCGTCTATCAATCTTCTACAAAGATTTTAACAAGATGTACAAGGATTATTCCTCAAAGAGCCGATTAGTACAAATTGAAAACTATATACTTCAGTAAATTCACAATACGAAATTCAGTATTGAAGCTCTAGAATTTTATCACTGTAGGAATCTTTCAATAGATGAAAGAATTAAAATTAGTAGTGCAATCTTAGTGAGAAAATCAACATGACTTTTAGAGAACTTCGTGGATGTTGAGAGCAACAAAGAACTTTCAAAATTTCAGAGTGCTTGAGAAAGAGTTTGGTTGCTGAATTTGAAATCTTTGTATCTAAATTAATGTATCTTGAGGATATTTATAGATGTATAAAGGTTTCTTACTTGTTCCTCAAGTTTACTTGGAGTAGGGTCCAAGTTTTAAAATAATTTAGGCTTCAAGTAATTGAAAATTTAAAAATATGCCCGTTGAGAAATTTGAATTTTGCCACGAGTCAGACGACTGTGTGCTCTTTGGCAGTCGTCTGTCCATATATTTCATGCATACATTTCACAAACAGAAAGGTGCCAGTTGGCTGTCCTCAGGGTGACATTCATCTGTCACTGAACAACTCAGTTTTAAAAAATCATTCAGAATGGTGGTAGTTGGCTGGCAAAACACACGCAGACGTCTCATTTGTCACTGGAAGTCGTCTGACAAGAACTTGACAGTCGTTTGTCATGCTTCTGACTTCTTAATTTAAGTCCGGCCTTTAATATGTCAGCCATTTGTCCATAGACAAATAGTCGTCTGTTAAGTGATTGTTTCTCATTTTAAGAAAATTTAAATTTCTCTCGCTTTTGTTTATTTGGACTTAGAATCTCAATTTGATTTTCTTTGAAAAATAAGTTCCAAGTCTTAAAAACTACGCTCTCTTAGTCTTTTTTCCTAATGAGCTTCAAAATGAGTATTCATACATGAATCAACTTGAAGTACTTACAAAGTTTTGTTCTAAATTTGACATTTCTTTGCTTTATTTTTGTTGCTGCTCTTTGATCTTTCAGACGTCTCTGAGTGTTCATTATAGATCACTTGTATTAATGTAAAACTTTCCTTTTTCCTTGATCCTTGTGAGCTTTCAAGATAGGGCATTTGAAGTTTGAGTTTTTTGAAATCATCTTTGCTTGAAATAATATCACTTGGAAACACATTAGATTTCCTTACTTTGTTATCATCAAAATCAAGAGTTGTAAGTCTAACTAGGCCAATAGATACACTTATAGCTTAGATGCTTATGCAACTACCAAAAAAGAACTAATATGTTCAATCCAAAGATTGGATTCTCTTGATATTTCTATACATACATATATATATATATATATATATATATTTGTAAATAATCATAGTTGAATTTTGGTTTATGCATTTTGTACTTTTAATTTCATGCACGTTCCTACGTAGTTGCTAATCTAATAAAACCCTATGGTGAGGGATAAATTTCTTTACAAGGTTCAGAGTGCTTTTTTACACTCTCTTTCGATTTGTGAAAAAAGTATGCCTAACTATATAAATTGGTTGCTTAGAAAGACTATTGTATTTAATTTTTTTTTGTGTCATGTAAAGAAATTTGGATAATCGGGTGAAAATGTAATGGGATCACTAGGTGAAAATGTAATGGGATAACCAGGTTGGGGGCAAGGGGAGATAATCTTTAGGGGCTTGTATTGAAATTTGGTCCTTTTAAGTTGATGTTTGTACTGTTGCCATCTTGATTGAATAACATAACTAGACCCTTTCATTGCTACACATTGTTATGTTTGATTTTGATAGGTATTGTTGATCTATGAATGCCTTTTGCATTTATGACTCTTGCCTATATGAACAATGGTTGCTTTTAATATTATTCTCACTATTACCACTTTGGTTTAGGGACTTATGTGATGCTCATGCTTATAGGCTCAACACATACATATTAGCTAACTTGGTTAGGCTAGAGCTCTCAATGAGTGTTGTGCAACCCTTATTAGTGTTAATATTTTTAGGTTCGTGACTGTTGGTGTCAGAGTATAGTGGTTAGTCACCATGAATTGCAACTTGATAAATTCTAAGTTTTCTAAGACAAAGCACATTTGAGGTGCTTGAGGCAAGAGTAGTAGAATCAGAAACATTCGATAGAAAAAAATTCATTGTACACTAGGAATTTATTGTTAAATTGTATAAAGTGAAAGTTAGCCTAATAAAGATTAAGGATACTCATAAAGACACTGAAGGGATCCTATATTGCACATCAAAATTTGAGTAAAAGGCTTGTGGAATTGGAGAATATGATTCAACGAGTAAAGTTGGAGAAAAGGCTAATAAGTTTGTGGGCTGCCCGAGGAATATTGAATAGTTCGTCATTAACATCCCAAAGGGGAGGGCCAATAGAGATTGAGGCCTTCCTATGAACATTTATTGAGAATGTTTACTTGCTTATATATAATGTTAAAAATTCCATTAGTGCCCTAAAGGAAGATTTAAAGGAAATGGGTAGGTTTCAAAACATGATGAATCAATTCCAAAACCAATTGCAAGAGTTAAGTAAGAAGTTGAACAAGGTGGCACAAAGGCCAAGGAGACTTATGGCAGATGTTGTTGAAGGGGTTTAACTAAAATTACCAGAGCCAAATTCTTATAGTGGGGCTTGAGATGTCAAGGAATTGGACAATTTCATTTTTGACTTGAAGCATTATTTGAAAGGCTCCTAAAGTGAATTAGAAGAGGACAAAGTAGCAATTACTATGATGTATCTCTTAAATGATGCAAAGTCATTGTAGATGATCAAATATGAAGACATCTAGAAAAATTGATATTTGATACTTATGAAGAATTACAATAGGATTTAAAGGTGTTGTTTTACTTGGAAAACATAGTGTACGTTGTTTGCTACAAAGTGTACGACTTGCAACAAACTAGCTTGATCGCATGTTACATACAATCATTTCAGTCCTTGGTGCTTGATATGAGATATATGATTGAGTTAGTTAGATTGTTTCACTTCCTTTAAGGGCTTAAAACATGACCTAAGAATGAATTATGGAGGCAAGGAGAATTTGACCTTTCTAATACTCTTACTAGCATAGAAGGGTTAGATGATTACTTTGCAATCCCTTCAAAGAGGAAAAATCCAACTCCCACCAAGGATGAGTAGAGGCATAATAATATGAATAGGCCTATGAGTTTATGAGGGGATGAAGGGCTTGCTAAGTTTGGAAGAGACAAGAGACCTTTCACCTTCTAGAGATTCAAGGGGCAAATATACATGAATTAAGGAGAACATGCCACCCATTTCTTGTTTTCCAGCAAAAGGCCTCATTGGGTAGCAAAATGTCTTGAATGGAAATCCCTAAATGCTTTGATGACACTAAAAGAGGGAATAAAAGCCTTGAAAGACAACACGGGGAGAAATAGGATATGGTGGGGCCTTTAAGGTTTATAAGGGCTTTAAATGTTAATAAAATCTTAATAATCTTAAGAAAAAAGGGCCTCATGTACATTGAACATACAAACACAATGATTGACATGGCGACTACTCACACCTTCATCGTTGATACCAAAGCTCTAAAGATGAAATTGTGGGTTGACAAAGGTTTAGGAAAGTTGAAGGTATTGAATTTTGAAGCTTTTTCCACCGTGGGTGCCACTTTGAAGGTATATTGTCATATGGATCCTTGGTTGGGAATAGTAGATTTCCCAATTGCACCCCTCAATAATTTCAACATGGTTTTTGGGATGGATTTCCTCAAGATTACTTGAGTTGCTCCAATGCTCATTGCAAACTGTCTCTTGATGATTGAAGATATACCCTATACAATGCTAGTAGGCCATAATAACATAAATGAAAAGAAATCTCTTTCAACCTTATAATTTTTAAAAGGGTTGAAGAGAACATAACCCTTATTCTCAGTGTTATTAGTGGACCCAAGTAGCAAAGAGCTAGATATGTGGCTAGCTAATACTAAGGAAATTCTAGAAGAATTTAGAGAAGTGATTCTAGGCAAGATTCCTAATATGTTATCACCTTAATGACAAGTAGACTATGATATTAAACTTCTTCTTAGTTTAAAATTGCCTACCTAAGCACCTTACCGTCTAACACCATTGAATTAGTAGAACTACGAAGATTGTTGAATGAGCTATTGGAAGCAAGATTTATTCAACCAATAAAAGCACCCTTTGGGGCCTCTATTTTGTTCCAAAAGAAATATGATGGGAGCTTACGATTGTATGTCGATTATTGGTTCGTCAATAAGGTAACTGTTAGGAACAAGTACTCTATCCCTTCAGTTGCAGATCACTTTGACTATTTGAGCGCCTAAATATTTCACTAAGTTAAATTTGAGATCCTAGTACCACCAAGTGAGCATTGCTGAAGGAGATGAGGCAAAAATCATTTGTCTTACTCGGTATGGAGCATTTGAATTTCTTATTATGTCTTTTGGACTAACAAATACACCTACCATTTTTTGTACTTTAATGAACTAGGTTTTGCAGGACTACCTTAAAAAATTTGTAGTTTTCTACCTTGATGACATTGTGGTGCTTAGCTCGAGTCTAGCTAAAAATAAGGAATATTTATGACAAGTCTTTAAAAAGCTTAAGGAAAATTAATTGTACCTAAAAAGGGAGAAGTGTGCCTTTGCCTAGAAACATATAAGGTTCTTGGGGCATATCATTGAAGATGGGCAAATATGAATGGATAAGACCAAATTTCAGACTATTTATGAGTGGAAACCATCAGTATCCATTAGTGAGCTATGTACATTCCTCAGGCTTACGAACTACTATAGGAAGTTTATAGAGGAGTACTCTAGAAGGATTGTATCATTTACAAATTTGTTGAAAAATGGAGTAAAGTGGTTTTGGTATGAACATTATCAATCTGCATTTTATGAGTCGAAGAAGAAAAGTACAGTGGACATATTATTTACTTTTTGGATGTGATAAAGCCATTTAAAGTCCAAGCAGATACAACTAACTTTGCAACAAAAGGAATCCTTTTGCAAGAAGGTCAACCGATCAACTTTGAAAGTCAAAAGTTAACTAATCCAAAATAGAACTATATAGACCAAAAGTAATACTCCTATCTAGTTGTGGTACACTACCTCGGTTTTGGAGGCACTATTTATTGGGGTCTAGATTTGTGGTAAAGATGGATAATGTGGCTATCACTCATCTTTTTATCTCAACTAGGGTTAACTTTAAAGCAAGCTCATTGGGAAGAGCAAAATTTGATTTCCAATTTGAATAAAAGGTGGAGAGAACAAATTATATGGTGGATGCCTTGACCAGAAAAACAAAACTAGCAACACCAAGATTGGTGAGCCATTGTCAACTTCCATGGTTACCTTGTCCATAAAAGAACTTATAAGAAAACAATTGGTAGCAGACTAGAAAGCTAGGGCACTGGTGAAGCTAGTTGAAGAAAGGAAAACCCAACAATCTATATAGAAGATGCTCTTTTGATGATAAAGATATGAAGGTAGTATATTGCCAAAATCTAGAAACATTTAAAAGATGTTATTGAAAGAGTGTCATGAAACTTTATGGGTAGGACACTCAAAATGTCAATGAACTCATGCCCTAATCAAATAGGGGTATTATTGGCCACAAATGGAAGATAAAGTGGTGAGTCATACGAGGACTTATTTAATTTGTTAGCAGAACAAAGTTGAGAGGAAGAAGACTCCAAGACAATTAAAGCCTTTGCTTGTGTCATCAAGATCGTGGGAGAGCATCTCCTTAGATTTCATCACTATCTTGCCAAAAGTGGAAGACCAGAATGCAATACTTATAGTGATCCATATTAGTTCTTAGAGTATACAACCTTTATTCTTATTTCAAAATTTTGTTCTATAGAAAATATAGTTGAGCTATTCTTCAAGCATATGTAGAATACTAGGGGGGTTCCAGAGAGCCTCATTAGAGATTGAGACATTAGATTCACTAGTATATTTTTGGGATGAACTCTTTTGCTTAATGGGGTCAAACCTCAATCTCTCCACAAGCTACCATCCATAGAGAGATGGTCAGATAAAACACTTAAATAGGTTGTTGGAAGAATATTTACAATACTTTGTGAATACTAACCACAAAAAATTGGATTTTACTATTGGATACAATGCTATTATAATTTAATTATATGAAATCTTTCGCGATTAACAACAATCCTTTTTAGATTGTGACAGGTTAACAATCGACCCTTCCGCATATCATCGATGTTTCATACAGTAAAAATTTCCAAAAGCATACCAATTTACAAAGAACTAGATGTAGAATGTAGATGTCACTTGAGCTCAGTTGGGAAAAACCTTAAAGTGTATAAAGAAATAGGCAAACAAAGGGTGATATCTGCAACATTTCTAAGCTGGGGACTTTTGTCCTAGTGAAAGTGCCACCAAAAGCATTTTGTTTGCTTCCTAATAAAGACAAAAGACTCTTACTGAGGTATGAAGCTCCAATTTGAGTGATAGAAAAAGTTAGGCATGCATCTTAGATAGCTGAACAACTAGGGTGGATTAAAAGCCATAGGCAACGAGTTCATCCAGTATTCTATGTCAGCTACTTAAAATCATTCCATCTAGATGAAGAAGATCTTAGTCAATAAAAGTCAAGTAGACCAACCATTTTCAAAAAGAAGACTAATAATTAAGGATGTTTAAGAGATCCTTGCAAATAGAGTCATCGAAGAAGAAGGTCATTAGCAACAATAATGCTTAATTGGATGGGGTTGGGAGAAGAAGAGATCAGTTAGGAGAAGACCAAAGAACTTCAACATACCACATAGAATACTTAAGACTTATTCAACTCTAAGCAATGATATCACATCCAAAAGATTGAAAAGCTTTTATAGAAAATCGACAAGGACGTCTATAAAATAAGTGGTAGAAAATGTCAGGAGGTGACAATGTAATGGGATAAGAAGGGGGTGGGAGAAAATAATCCTATATGTTACTCTCTACTCTCTAGGGACTAGGGATTTATATTGAAAATTGAACTCTTTGAGTTAATGCTTGTACGTTGCCTTCGTTGCCTTCTTGATTAGATAAAATAAGTGGACTTTTTCATCATTATGCATTGTTATGGTGATTTGATGTGTACTATTGATCTATGGATGCCTTTTGCATTTATGACTCTTGCTTATATAAACTAGGATTGGCTTGAATATTATTTTCATTGTCACCACTTTGGTTGAGGGATTTATGTAATGTTCATGCTTGCAGGCTTGAACATATAAACATTGGTTGACTCGGTTGGGGGAGAGCTCTCGATGAGTGCCGCATGGCCCTCATTAGTGTTGATACTCGTGGTTCTATGACACTACAAATTGAACATCATTTATCAAAATATCAAAATATCAATATGCATTAAATTTCCAATTGTGGTGCTTTCTTTACATATGGTACCAATAATTCTTAGGAATTCTAATTGAGTTTTGGTGTAAACATTTGATTTGTATTTTATAACTATGAATCCGTCCTTGATGGTGCACATTCTCACGATATTATTCACACGCTAACATTCTATTCTCATTAAAATATGTGGGTATTTAGATTTCAAGTTTGAGAAATTCATAAAGCTAATGAATTGATAAAAAAATGCTCCAGTATTTAAAAAAAAAAAAAAAAACCCACACATATTAATGATCTATTTCTTCCATTCTCAATCTAACCTCTCACTAATTATCTTCCCAAATTATCTTTCTCTCAATTTAGTTGTTATTTTTGATATTATGTTTTTAATGAGTTGTGTAAGTTTTTAGTGTTTTATTTTATTTGTTATTATTTTCTAAAATACTATGTACAAGCTTTTTTTTTTTTATGTGAATCATCACTTGTATGTTTAAGTTGATAATATTTTACCAAAAATATAAGGGTCCAATTAGTTGTGAAAAATATTCTCTGTTTTTCATCTTTTATTTTTCCAAAGAATTATTTAAATGTTGGCCTATTTTTTAACTTTTCAAGATTCATATTTAAAAGGTAGAAATAAAGAGTTTATTTCATATGCATAATAATTTTTTTTATTTCTAGATTGTCGATAGTCATTTTTCACCTTCCAAAAAAAAAGACACCTTTGAGTATGTAAAGAGGTTAAGGAAAAATAGAAGAGGGAGAAAATTCACTTAAGGCAATTGACAAGCCCTTTTCGATTGTCGACCGACTTTCCCTCAAATTTGTTTGTTGACACCACCCATTAGTAGTTGACTGACCCGTACATACGGTCGACCGGCCTCGCCAATACTTGAAATTTTGAGTTGTTCTTCTCTAACCGGTTGAGAATTTGGGCTTGCCATGTGCCCCTTGATGCCACCTGTCAACTAACGACAAAAGACAATTTAATTTTTGATTTTTTTAAATATATATAAGGTAATATTTGAGATTATAAATTTGGGGCTTGAATTTGTATTTGTGTGGATTTAGAAGAAATTCTATACATTATCAACTTAAAATAAAGTGTGAGATTTGAATTCCATGCTCCCAAATGCAAAATAAGAATTAAAAATCTAGAAAAATAATATAAAGATGTTTTTAATTTTTTATATAAATTTTAAAAATAATGTGGCATTTTTGTAATTATTTAATTTTTTTTAAAAAAAATAAAGCTATTTTTCAAGCAAATAATATCAAAACTATTTATTGTTGTTCATTTATTCACTACAAATGTTATAAATTGAAAAATTAGCTAATTTTAGTTTGTATCTTTTTAGAAAATTAAATTCAAAATGAAAGTTATGTTTCACAACAAAATGAATCCTAATAATATTATTATTTTCAAAAATAAATCAAGCATGAGAATTCACATTCTTATAAAGAGAGTATATATTTATATTTATGATTGAATATTGAATTAGACCATTTTTACTTTTATTGGGTACATGAATGATTCTTCTATTCATGGAATGGGGAATATGATTATATGTCCAAATACAAATGCGGCCCTTCTCTCTCTCTCTCTCTCTCTCTAAACATTATCCTCTATCCACATCATCCAAGATTACATTGGATACTCGCCATTGCTTTTAGATATGCAGGATCTTTTTGGCATCTATACGGTATATACAATAGAGAACGTAGGGCATTAGGAGGTTTCACACTTTTCCAAATGAGATTTAATATTTTAAAAGTAAATTTTTATAATTAAAACTATTTTAATCTTATATACTATTTATTATTCATGTGATTTTAATGAGTATTTATTTATTTTTTTCCCTATTATATTTTAGTCCTTTTTTTTTAATGATTTTTGTCTTTCTATTACAATATAATACAAAAGTAAAAGACATTGACCATTTTTGAAGCTTGCATAAAATATACGAGCATCCTCTAAAGTTTCAAAAAATCCCATAAATCTTCCTTGAGTCGTGATGAAAAGATAGACCTCCTATGAGGTTTCAAAAGGCCCACAAATCTCTCTTCATAATTTTTTGGGACACTTATACTCTTTATAAGGCTTGTTTCTTTGCAACATATAAGGGGAGGTTTGCACCTTTAACAAAATTTAGGGAATGTCGTATAATTTTTTAAAGTTAAATGGAGGTTTACATTTTTTTTTTTTACCAAATATCATGCGAGGTCTTTTGAATTTTTAAAATTTCAGAGTAGGTTTGTATCTTTATATATATATAAGTGGTTTCAGAAGCTTTGATTTCAATTGAAATTTCAGAACAGAAGACCCCCCATTTTCTCTCAACGTCTCTCACTCTCTGTCTCTGTCTCTGTCTCTCCTCGATTTTCTCGACCCAACAAGCATCGATTGGAAAACAAAAAATACCACTGGCTTCCATTCTCTGCCACTAACATTTTAACCGGAGTGGATTTGTCGTAAGAGCGACGTAGGCACTACTCCTGGGGTAAGGTAACCTCTCTCTCTCTCTCTCTCTCTCTCTCTCTCTCTCTCTCTCTCTCTCTCTCTCCTCAATTTCTCCTTATATATTTGGGCAAATTGACGATCGGACACCACCACAGGGTCCTAGTTCTGATCCTCGTCATTTTAATCGGAGTAGATTTTTAATTTGGATTTCCTAGGCACCACTCTAAGATTAGGGTATGATAGTGGAATTATATCTGTTATTTTTTTAAAAAAAAAGTTTAATTAATATTGTGAGTGTGTGGGCCTAGGAAATGTTAAAATAATTGTATTTTGGGATATAATTGATTGAATTGAGGAAATGTGAATTTCAGGATTTTGAGTTTCGAATGTCGTGGGGTGTGGATTTTAGGTTGTTCGCAGACTTCTCAGTAAGTAAGGTAGGGGAATAAATTATTGCAGTTATTTTTGAAATTATTGGTTGAGGAAATATGTGAAAATAAAACTATGATATTTTGCCTAAAATTATTATGTTACAAATATCAGATAAAATTGTGTGGCATATTTTTGAAACCCGAACCCAGAGAATAAAAGAAATAAATAAGAAAAGAAGTAAGGAAATTTTGAAAAGGGAATTTTAGTAAGCTTCGTCGATGAATCCCTTGTTTTCGTCGACGAATGCTCTTCTGTTGTTTGTCGAAGAAATTCAGAGCGTCGTCGACGAAGAGATCCCGAATGATTGAAATTTCAGGCTAGGAGTTCATCAATGAATCCCTTCTTTCGTTGACGAACGTTCTTTTGCAGTTTGTCGATGAAGGTGCCAACTCGTTGACGAAGGTGACTGGGTCAACAACTTATAAAAGGATTTTTGGCTTGCTTAATCATTAATAAACTTATTTTCCCACTCTCTCTCTCTCTCTCTCTCTCTCTCTCTCTCTCTCTAAACCGGTGCCCTTCACTCTCTCTCTTCGGTTTATCCACCGTTCGTTGCCTAAATCGATGATCGGAAGTCACCACGAGGATCAGGGGAAAATTTTCTACAAGTGTAGCAAAGTAGATTCTTGAACGAGGTCTTTCCAGGCACCACTCCAAAACCAGGGTAAGTAGGTATTTTGGAGTTTTATTGTTGTTTTGGAGTATAGGGGGCCTAGGGAGTGTTTAATGAAAAGTATTCTATGGGTTGGGATGGTTAATTTGGAAAAAAAATATATTTCAGGGTTTTGAACTTTGAATGCCGTAGAGCGTGGATTAAGGGTGTTAGAGGGCTCTCCAGTAAGCCAGGTAAGTGGGTTAAATTAAGTTAGAAGTTTTGCTAAAGTTGAATTGAATAATATGTTATATATGTATATTTATGTTTTCAGTTGTTTTTTTCGAAAACCAACCTTTCAAATGGTCTTTCCAAACCTAGGATATATGTTATGGTTTTTTCAGTAAAAATGAACAGTGGAAATATAGTTTGACGTTATAAATAGGATATACTACATACGAAAAATTGTGTGGTAGATGGATAATATTTTGGGTATATTGTATGACCGAGGTTATGAAATTGGTTGTGAAATGCTAGAAATGTTTGTCAAATACTGAAATGTTTTTGAAATACAGGAACTATTTGTGAAAACGATGGAAATTTTATATGGTGGCTGTGAGGATCGGAATTATGTTTAGTAACTGTGGGCCGAGTTTTACACGATGGCCACGAGGGCTAGGTTTTATATGATGGCCACGAGGACCGAGTTTTATATGATGGCCGCAAGGGTCGAGTTTTATAACATGACAGGTTTTATATGAAATGAGTTGAAATAAAATTTTTATTACTTAAATTGCATGATATGCTTTAGGAACACTAAGGGCCAGTTATGTTATAGGCACGGTACCATTACTAGGGATTCAGTATTTGGCCATGTGCGCCCATACTATTCGTGAGGAAGTGTAGGGTGGTCTCAACTGATTAGACTCAGTTGAGGGTGTGCCTTCCTTGGAAGATCGGACTTTCAGGATGTAGTAGGGCAATCGGACCTGCAAGCAAGTTGCGGATGCCTATGTTGTAATGACCCGGAAAATTAAAGCTATGAAAATAATTAGGAAGGATAATAAATGAAATGAATAAATGGACGATAAGTAAAAGGAATTTTTTTTTTAAAAAAAAGGTAATCAGCAGGTGCTCGTCGATGAGTAGGATTTTCTCGTCGATGAGAGATCTTGTGAGCCCCATCACTGAGTGTGCATGTCTCATCGACGAGGATTAACGGAGATGGTTTGAGATGTTCCGAAACTCGTCTATGAGCTCATGACCTTGTCGACGAGTATTCTCTATGGTTTGTCGACGAGTCCTGTCTTCTCTTCGACGAGTCCACGTGGCAACAACGAGTATATAAGGATCTAAGGTAGCTTCTCTGCGAAAGAAATCATTTTTCCTTCCTTTTTCTCTCTCTTAAACTCATTTCTCTCCCTTCTTTCTAAGAATTCAACCCAGATTCAGTTTGAATCGATGATCGGAGGTCACTAGGGTGTTCCAAGAAAGATTCTTTATACATCTAGCGGAACAATTTTCTAAACTGGGCTTTTTGGGAAGCGTTCCTAAGTTGAGGTAAGAGTTTGGATTCTTCGTTTTGGGTTTTTAAAAGTCTATTTAAGGTTTATAATGTAACAACTTGAAGAATAATGTTATTTAAATAGTAAAGAGGGAGGGAAATGAAAATAGGAACAGATGGAGGCAGCAAGCTTCGTCGACGAACGTAAAAACCCAAGGAATTTTCTAATAGCTTCATCGACAAACATAGGGGATTCGTTGACAAGGGTACAAGAGGGTCTCATCGATGAGGGCATGTTTTGTAGACGAGATACCGAGAGAATGTTTTGGGTGATTCTGAATTTCCTCAACAAAGGGGAGAGCTCATCGACGAATTTCCTATTAGACTCATCGACGAGATGATGTGGCTCGTCAACGAAGGCCGCAGTATAAATAGCCCTAAACTTTGTTTAATCACAGAAAAATCAACAAAAATATTCCTCTCTCTACTACTGTCCTTCTCTCTTCTCTCTTCGATTCCAGCCCTGTTAGTCACCAGATCAACGATCTGAGGCCACCATGATGCTCGTGGCGAAGTTCTCTCCAAGTTTACCGAGGCGGATCGTCGGTGGAATCAAGTTTAATTTCTCCCCAGAATCAGGGTAAGGCCTTTTATTTTGTTTTTGGCCTTCTGGTAGTTGTAGGAAATGATGGAGACAAAAAAATAATGATATTCTGTTCTAGAGAATGTTGTTTTCAGGGTGTTGAGTAGGAAGCCCTATGGGTGTTGGACTAGTATACCAAAGGGGCTTTTCAGTAGTCAGGTAAGGGAAACATGCTATGCTAGGCAACCATATATGATTTCAGTACAAATTATATGCTTGTATTAACTTATTATTTAAACTATATATACAGTTTTCAGAGCCTAGTAATATTAATATTTATTTGTGTGGCTTGAGTTGATAATAGAAATAGTGCTGTATTTGTGAATACCAAGTTTATAGTTATTAACAGAAATACCATGATATTTGCATGTTTATAGAATGACAAATTTTTTTAGTATACAATATACTTAGAAGTATGCATTTTCAGTAATTACAAAATAACACGTTTATCAGTACCATAACACCCCAATAAATAGATATTCAGATAGCAGTTCAGTTATATAGAAAATAGATTTCCAGTCAGTTTATTTAGAATTTCAGATAAATTTTATGGGGTTATGGTTATTTTAGAAACCACAATAAAAATAGTATATTACAGATATCAGCTACTTATATAGTATCAGACCCTGATGGATTAGACAGTAGAGCACGGTACCGTAGCTACATATATTTAGTTCAGAGTGCAACCACTTTACTCAGATAGTAAGTGGTATGAGGTCAATCGTGCCCACGTCGGGACAGGCTCTCCATCAGATATGGATTAAAAGGGTCGATCAGACTGTCGGAGTTCAGTTGACTTACCCTGGTCAGCTAGCCAGGATAGGTCCCACCTTCGGGCCGCACAACCCTGTCCAAGGAAATTTCTCAAATATTATGAGTACTATCAGACTTTTAGAAATAGTAGTATTAATATGAAAAGTAATTTCATACAGATTGACATGTTCAGTTATGTAGTTAATTATTTTATTATACGTTATGCAATATCAACACTTTTGGATTCAATTATTCATATTATTCTTAAATTAGATTATTTTTACCAAACTATAGCTCAATAGCCACACCCTAGTAATAACATGTTTCGTCTTACTGAGCGTTGGCTCATCCTAGTGTTGAATTATTTTTTAGGTGAACCAGCTAGGTGAGCAAAGCAGACTCGTAGGTAGAGGGGCCGTTGTACTGCCCTTTTGAGAGTATGTATTATTTTTGAGTGGCATGTTTTGTAAACCCTTGGTATCTGTAAGGAATGTTTTCGAGAGGACAACAATGTTTGTACCGTTGTGGGATGACTTGACACTCTGGTATTGTATTATGTGTGGTTTTATTTTATATGATTGGCCTTCCGCTGTTTAGGTTAATGATTGAATTTAAAACCAGGGAAAAAGATTTTATTTTATTAGCAGGTCATTTCATATAAGTTGAGAAAATGCGGAAATAGTAGTTTATTTGGGGTTTATTTAATTAAACTAGAGTTTTTGAACTAGAGTTTGGGTGAGCATCACAGACATCAATTTGGGATACCTGTTGGTGTAGTTCAAGGATTTAGGTAAGGGGGAAATATGTATATATATATATATATATATATATATATATATGTATTTATGTTTTCATGTGGGTATAAAATGTCAACCATGTAAATTATGTTTTCTGAGCTTAGGGTTGCTTATTTAGCTATGTATATATGAAAATAAACTGATGGAAGTGGAGAATATTTTTAGGATAATTATGTAAGAAATGAAGGTATATTTTCAATCTATAAACGTTAAATGTTGGTCGTCTTATTTTACAGGTAATGTATGAATTTTACTGCAAAATTTTGTGGCATGAGTAGACAGTAATGCAGTGTAAACATATGTTATATGTATGAGATGCAGGCTATGTAAGAAATATATTGCTATTGAAATGTTATAAGGATTATGTTGCTTGTGTTTGATAATGCAACCATGTATACAATGATAACTAAAAGGAGCTGTAGACTAATTAATGATAGCTAAAAGGAGTTGTATTAGCAGATTTAGGGCATATCTATGTGGACTAACTGATGTACAACTAAAAAGAGCTGTAGTACGAATGAATGAAATGAAATGGAAATGTGAATGAAATGGTTATGAAATGTGAAATGTGAACGATGTAAAATGTGAAAGGCTACGTAAAGTAAAATGCTATGAAATGTTAAAGTTATGAACATGAATAGATATGGATGGTTGATTAACGAAAGAAGGAATAATGTATTAGGATCTTATCAGTAATTATGCTAGTAGAACATGTTACGTTAGGGCGAGGCAAACTCTTTGCCTGAGGGCTTGCTGAGAAAGGCGAGTGCGCTAGTAGTATTAGGATCTTATCAGTAATTAATATGTTATTTATAAATCTCATGTTGACCACACGTTGTTTTTAATATATTGTTTCTTCCCTTACTGAGATGTGTCTCACCCAAATATAACTTTATCTTTTTTAGGACCTTCACTAGATCGAGCTTGTAGAGCTCGAGTTGGATATAACATTTTTGGTTTATAGAAAGAGAAAAGGGTATAAACAATTTGATGATATTTTGGGATGTGTATATAAGTTATGTTTTATGTTTTATGTTTTAAGTCTTTTGGATAATGAATGGTTGTGAATACTAGAAGTGTAGGTTATGTTTTGGAGATATGTGTATATATGAGAATAAAGGTGAAGTATGGTTATTATGGATTATGGATAGAAATAATAAAATCTGGTATTTATTATTATAATTAAAGATCATAGTTATTTTTTTCGTTGCGTATGTATTTATTTATGGATTATTAGGATTTTATCAGGTATAATGCACTGGACCGAGTTTAAGGGTTTGAGGCATTACATTTTGGTATAAGAGCAATAGATTTTGGGTTCTGTAAACTTAGGAATGATTTATACCAGAGTATAGGAATTAGTTAGGATAAGGATACTAGATAAATAGTTAGGTGTTGAGAAGTAGGTTTGGTGTAAGGAAGTATAAGATTTTGTTTTTTAATTTAGAGGCGGAAGTACGTTGACGATTTCCTGTGATTTTTTCGAAGCAGTCGATAGCCTCAGAAAAGCCATGGTAAACCTTCTATGTTTTCTTTTTTGAATTGTGAGATTGGTCCTTATATCAAGAATTTGGATGTAAGTGAAGAGGACATTAATACCTCTAAGATGCTACGGGGTATAGCCTATCAGGTTAGGGCAGAGATAAAGAAGGATCCTAAAGAACAAAACTGTCCACCTGCAGGTCAGGGCTACTGCATTAAGGAGTTTATGAGGGTGAACCCTCCGACCTTTGTAGGAGGACCTGATTCATTGGCTGCAGAGAATTGGGTAAGGAGATCATGACTGTACTCAATTGTACGGACGAGCAATAGGTTCATTCTGCTGCATTTAAGATGACTGGAGAGGCGAAACGTTGGTGGCTTTCTGCGAAGCTACTAGAGGATCAAAGGCTGGAAAAGATAACTCTTACCTGGGAGAGATTCAAGGAGCTGTTCTTTGACAGGTATTTTGCTTCATCTGTTAGAGAGGAAAAGATTAAAGAGTTCACTAGTTTGACCCAGGGGGAGATGAAGTTTGCGGAGTATGCATCAAAATTTGTGGAGCTTTCTCGATTTGCACCATTTTTGATCCCGAACGAGGCAAAGAAGGTCAATAAATTTGAAAAAGGCCTGAGGCGTAGAATATACGAGCTGATAGTGGGGTTTCAGGTTCAGATTTTTTCAGATTTAGTTGATAAGGCTTTGGTGCTAGAAAAGAGTATCCAGAGTAGCACAGAGCTTGCAGAGTAAAAGAAGAGGCCTGCACCAACTAGTTTTCAATTAGAGGTTAGTCAGGGATCAGGGAAGAAAGGAAAAGAGGTTGTGGACTCCGTATACCAGAAATGTAATAAAAGGTATAGGGGCGAATGCTAGTTTGGCACTCCGAATTGTTTCAGGTGCGGTAAGTCGGGGCATATCAAGAAAAATTACTGGGAACCGTTGTCTATGGTATCTATTTAGAACCAGGATCTGGGAAACCAACATGTACCACTTGGAAGAGTGCTTCAGCACGAGTCTACTCATTGATTTAGGCTAAAGCTGATGCAATCAGAGATGTATGTATAAGATTATATTTAAGATAATGATAATTTCATTCAGTGATAGATGATGTAAAGTTTTATATGATGATTATATTATTGATGATGCAAAAGGATATGGTGATATATATACATTGAACTGTATGAGTTAATGAATTCAATTAATATGAAAGGATGATTAGTAGGGTAAAATTTCAAGGACGAAATTTCTTAAGGAGAGGAGAATGTAATGACTTGAAAATTTTAAAATATTTAAATAACTAGGAATAATAATAAATGAAAAGAATAAATGGATAATAAGGAAAAGGAAAAAAAAATTAAAAAGGTAATTAGTAGGTACTCATCGATGAGCACGATTTTCTCGTCCACAAGAGATTTTGTGAGCCTCGTTGCTGAGTGTGCATGTCTCATTGACGATGATTAATTAAGAGGGTTTAAGATGTTTTGAAACTCGTTGATGAGCTCACGACCTTGTCGACGAGTATTCTCTATGGTTCGTCCATGAGTCCTGTCTTCTCGTTGACGATTCCATGTGGCAAAGATGAGTATATAAGGATCTAAAGTAGTTTCTCTGCAAAGGAAATCACTTTTCCTTAGTTTTTCCCTCTCTAAACTCGTCTCTCTCCTTTCTCTCTAAGAATTCGGCCTAGATTCAGCTTGAATCGACGATTGGAGGTTGCTAGGGTGTTATAGGGAAGATTCTCTACACATCTAACGGAACAGTTTTCTAAACTAGGCTTTTTTGGAAATGCTCCTAAGTTGAGGTAAGGGTTCGGATTCTTAGTTTTGGTTTCTTAAAAGTATATTTAAGGTTTATAAGTTGAGAAAATGTGGAAATAGTAGTTTATTTGGGGTTTATTTAATTAAACTAGGGTTTTTGAACTAGGGTCCGGGGTGAGCATCACATGCATCAGTTTGGGATACCTGTTGGTGTAGTTCAAGGATTCATGTAAGGGGAAATATATATATTAAATCCAGTTTTCATGAATTTAATGAAAATGGACTATGATATATATATATATATATATATATATATATTTGTATATACGTTTTCATCTAGGTATAAAATGTCAACTATGTAAATTATGTTTTCTGAGCTTAGGGTTACTTATTTAGCTATGTATATGTGAAAAATGAACTGATAAAAGTGGAGAATATTTTTCAGGATAATTATGTAAGAAATGAAGGTATATTTTCAGTTTATAAACGTTAAATGTTTGTTGGCTTATTTTACCGACAATATATGAATTTTACTGCAAAATTATGTGGCATGAGTAGATGGTAATGCAGTGTAAACATATGTTATATGTATGAGATGCAGGCTATGTGAGAAATGCATTGATAATGAAATGTTATAAGGATCATGTTGCTTGTGTTTGATAATGCAACGATGTATACAATGACAGTTGAAAGGAGCTATAGACTAATTGATGACAACTAAAAGGAGCTGTAATAGCAGATTTAGCGCATATCTATATGGACTAACTGATGTACAGCTAAAAGGAGCTGTAGTATGAATGAATGAAATGAAATGGAAATGTGAATGAAATGGTTATGAAATGTGAAATGTGAATGATGTAAAATGTGAAAGGCTACATAAAGTGAAATGATATAAAATGTTAAAGTTATGAATATGAATAGATATGGATGGTTGATTTACAACAGAGGGAATAATGTATTAGGATTTTATTAGTAATTATGCTAGTAGAATATGTTACGTTAGGGTGGTACAAACTCTTTGCCCGAGGGCTTGCTGAGAAAGGCGAGTGCGCTAGTAGTATCAGATGTAGTAGTAGACTGCATAACGCACTAGGGCAGAGGGAAACTATTTGTATGGGCAGGTAGATTTTCCTATTCTTAGGGGCCTTCACTGGTAAACTTTTCTATGAATTGTATGAGTATGAGATATATCTAACACTTGAGGTCTTACTGAGTAAGGTGAGTATCCTAGTATGCTTCAGTTGTGACTTTTTGCTTACTTAATGTATTAGAGCAAAGGGGTGCTACTTGTATGGGTGGGTAATCACCCCTATCCTTGGGTAGTCTCGTGGGTAAATACTTTGCATGTGTTTGATTAGACTTAGGAAATGTTTTCAAAAATTTATGTTAATGGTTTGCAAATGATATTAATATGTTATTTATAAATCTCATGTTGACCACACGCTGTTTTTAATATATTGTTTCTTCCCTTACTAAGATGTGTCTCACCCGAATACAAATTTATCTTTTTCAGGAACTCCACGAGATTGAGCTTAGCGAGCTCGAGTTGGATATAACATTTTTGGTTTATAGAAAGAGAAAAGGGTATAAACAATTTGATGATATTTTGGGATGTGTATATAAGTTATGTTTTAAGTCTTCTGGATAATGAATGGTTGTGAATACTGGAAGTGTAGGTTATGTTTTGGAGATATGTGTATACATGAGAATACAAATGAAGTATGATTATCATGGATTATGGATGGAAATAGTAAACTCTGGTATTTATTATTATGATTGAGGATCATAGTTATGTTTTCTGCTGCGTATGTATTTATTTATGGATTATCAGGATTTTATCAGGTATAACGCACTAGGCCAGGTTTAAGGGTTCTGGGCGTTACATATGTAATTAGAGTTAGATGCAGACATATGTTTTGACTTAGTTTCGGTTGATATCCCCCAGGGCTAAGTCCTATCTTCGAGCCACCCAACCCGTACCATGAGAGAAGTAAATAGTGTTTAGTCTTAGGGAGTATTTTTAATGCATATCTGTAGATTTTTGTAAATGATATTATTTGTTTACTGAACTATATATACCATGGAAACGAGACGAGTATTTTCAATAGTAAAAAGTGAGTATAGTGTATAAATGCTATTTTCAGTTAAATGACGGATGAATTTTTTCTGCAAACACTTAATGCATGCTAACCACATACTGATGTTAATTTAATCTTCCTTACTGAGAGGTGTCTCACCTCAATATACAAATTATATTTTCAGGACCATCTCGAGGTCGAGTCTAGAGATCTCCAGGGTGGGTTGATAGCCAGTTAGATTTTTTTAAGTGTTAGTAAGAACTTTATTGTAATTAAGTTGGGTTTGAAGCCCTGAGTATGTGATATGATGTAAATTAGTAGCATAGTGAAACCTAAGGTGTAGTCCCAAGAGGCGGGGTGAATTGGGTTATTTAAAATTCCTTAGAGTCTTTTTGTGAGTTTTTGACTTTTTACAATTCTTTTAAAGGCTTCTTTTATTCTTGTTGATTAGGCAATCCACACAAACATTTACTTCTTCTATTCAATCCACAACCACAATATACACAACCAATTAATTAATTGTTCAAACCAAACAAACACAATACAAGTAATCAATATATGCTTTGCAATATTTAGATTAATTATTAGCAGCCGTCCTATAGTTGGCTGTTGAACTGAAAATTAAAATAACATACAATCACTCTTTTCAATAACTCAGATTTTAAATAAACCCTTAGTTAAAAGAATTTAGGAGTTGATTAACTAACGTACTCCTTTTCGACTTCCGCAATCAATGATGATCAACCCAATCAATTTTAATCTTAGATTTATTTAATATCCAAGGTTGTTTGTAAGATTAACACATCTACATAGTTTATATTGTTGTTGGAATTTAAAAGAGAATAAGAGAAGAGAGTGAAACAGTGTTTTTACGAGGTTCGGCTTACCCTAGCCTACGTCCTCACCTTAGGTCAACCACCTAAGGAGTTCACTACACCTTGTTCCTTCTGGGTGGAACAAAAAACCTTTACAATAACCAATCTTTTTTCAGGAAGAGAAACGTCTCCAAGCAACAACCTATGTTTGGTGCAACGATCCAACTATACCTTGAACTATCAAAGATCTAGTAGAAAGGAATGGATATATGCGTACAAAAATACTCTCAAACACAGAGCAAGTTGTGCAAGTTAAATCACTAATCGTACTTCAAAACCAAAACTAGATAGAAAATATGAAGCTCAAGGTTTAGAAGTCACCAATGGTTCTTTCTTATTGATATATAAATTTTAGTTGCAAATCAGAATCGAAGCTTTTCAATCAACTAGCAATTTCGTAGAGTTTTCCGCAGCAAGAGTTTGAGCAAGTATGAGCTTTAGGAGAGTTTTAGCGTAAAAATTGTGTATTGCTTGAGCATATATTTTCATTGAGTAAGAGAGGTATTTGTAGACTTCTTAAAGAAAAGTTTCCTCATTTAACATGGAGTATTTATGTTACTTTTCAAAAGATATTAAATCATAGAATTAATTTGAAAAACTTCCCGTAAAGTTCGAAATTCAAAATCTCCATAGAGTCAAACAGCCAACTCACTCAACAGGGTCATTTTTGTACTATTCAGTCGAATGGACAGGCAGCTGAAACCATTTTGTCTCTCAAAAAATTAATTCTGATAAATTGTCAGTCGGTTGGACAGGCGGCTAACACCATTTTGGCACTCAAAAAATTAATTATGATAAATTGTCAGTCGGCTGACTTAACTATGTTCAAAATATTTAGTCGGCTGGATAGACCAAGGAGTCAGTCGGCTAACTGATCCCAATTCAAATATAGTCAGTTGGCTAGATAGATGTTTTTCCATTCTTTGTGCTTGTTAGTCAGCTGGCCAAACATGGTGTGTTCTGGTTAGTCGGCTGACCAGTCCTCTCTTTTTTATTTTTCATTTTTAAACTCTAGTTCATTTCAAAAATCTTAAGTACCACTCTTTTAAAATAATTTTCAAGGGTTTTAGAAGAAATGTTTTCTAAGTCTTCTTATCCTAATGAGCTTCACATATCTAAATAGTAATGAATTTGAAGTACTTACAAACATTCTTCTTAGCATGATCTCCTTAACCACTAAGTCTTCCAGTCTCTTGAGATTCATTCTTTTACTTCAAGTCTTGCTTAGCCTTTAAGCTCTTCATTTGTCGTTCATTGCTTCAAAATACTGAGAAGCTTTCACTTGATTGACTTTGATTTCCAGCTTACTTCAATGATTAACCATGAGTGTCCTTTTACTTAGACCTGAAATAAAGCCACTTCACAACACATGTTAAATCATCCTTTATTTGTTATCATCAAAACAAGATTGAAAAAACTAGTTAGACCAACAATCTCCCCCTTTTTGATGATGACAAACGAGGAGCAAAGATGAGGGTTCTTATGAAAAAGCTCCCCCTTACTATAAGCATTCATTCAATTAAATACTCAACATGACTATTTCTACTTATCATAAATTTAGACATAGCATTCATCATAAGTTCAAGGTACATATCATCTACATATCATTCATCATAAGTTCAAACATACATCATATAAGAGCATATTACATATCATCTTTGCTATATTTCACAATCTCTCCCCCCCTTTGGACATCATTCAAAACAAGGGTAAAGAGTTACTCGTTGTGCTTCTACCCTAGATAGCATCCATCTAAGCATAAGACTAGGGAGGTCTAGGTTCTTGCCCTTGAGCAAGCACCAGAGAACAAAGCAGTCAGTATAGGAGATGTACGCATGTGAACCAGCCTGAGGAAGTATATTATAAGTGATGATTTTTTTGCAAAATTTGAGCTTGAAGGTTCAATTTTTTGTATAACGGAGGACTGTTAAAAGAAACAAGCTCATTTTCTAGTATCAAAGGAAGGAATTTTGTTAGAGTAAAACCCTGTTCTAGAATAAAAAAAGTACCAAAAGGAGGACATTCAAAATCTCCTTTGGTATTTTTAAAAATATTTCCAAGGGATTCAAAGGTAAGGGAGATGGATTTTCCCATTACTTTAGATGATAGGCAAATCTCTTCCTTGACAAGGTTTGCATAGAAAATTTTTATGAGATTGGGAAAATGTCCTTTGGCATATAAAATGAAAAATTTCCATCTTAGAGTGTCAAATAGGGAAATGATGTGAGGGAAATCATATTGGAAAAATGAAACATCGAGGATTTTACCTAGAATAAGATTCGCTGCACTTAGATAATTCCGATAAAAAGTTTTAGCTTGCGGGGCTACAAGCCATTGTTCGATCAAAAGGTCTTCAGTGGTTTGAGTAGAGGTGGATGGTTTCTTGCTTCCAGCTGAATTTTATTTTGGAGTTTTGGAGATTTTATATTGATAACCGTAGGTGTATATGCTAAGATTTGGTGAGATTTGGAAGATTGAAGATGAGATTCTTGGTGTTTTTGGATTGGAGGAAGCTAAGGAAAGGGAGAGAGTGAGAGCACACAAAGAGACAAACCCTAGTTCAGTTGACTGACCACTAGAATGGCTCTGGTTTTTATAAATGAGCCTATGGTTTTTCCGTCAGTTAGTCAGCTAACCTCAGGGTCAATTGGTTGACTGCTTCCTGTTTCAGGAAGAATAATTCAGTCAGTCGGCTGGGCCTTTGGTCAGTCGGTTGACTATAAGTATTTCTTTAAATTTTTCCCTTTCACTCAGTTTCTCTACTATGTAATAAACCAAGCTCTCTTCCAATGGTTATGAATCAATCTTCTGAGAGAGATTTAGTAAAAATATCAGCCCATTGATCATTTGTATTGATAAACTCAAGAATGATGTCTTCTTTTTGAACATGATCTCTTAGAAAGTGATGTCTTATGTCAATGAGCTTGGTTCTTGAGTGTGAAATGAAAATTTTAAATATATTTATCGCACTTGTGTTGTCACACTTAATTGGTATAGACGTGTATTTCAAATTGAAATCTCTTAATTGTTGTTTCATGTACAGTGTTTGTGCACAACAACTCTAGGCTACTACATATTCAGCAGCAGTAGTTGATAAAGCCATGGAGTTTTGTTTCTTAGAGAACCAAGAGACTAAAGATCTTCCTAAGAAGTGGCATGTGTCACTTGTACTTTTTCTATCTATTTTACACCCTGCATAGTCCGCATCCGAATAACTAATCATTTCAAATCCGGTGTCCCTAGGATACCATAATGCTAAGTCCATAGTGCCTATTAATGATCTTAGGATTCTCTTAACAGCTATTAGTGTGATTCCTTAGGTGCTGATTGAGAACGTGCACACATACACACACTAAACATTATGTTGGGTCTACTGGTTATTAGATATAGTAAACTTCCAATCATACCTTTATAATACTTTATGTCTACAGGTTTTCCCTTTTCATCTTTGTCTAAGTTGATGGAGGTACTCATAGGTGTTCCTATGGGTTTACTATTTTTCATACTAAATTTTTGTATCATTTCTCTTATGTATTTTGATTGACTTAAGAAAGTCCAATGCTTGGCTTGTTTAATTTCTGATCCAAGAAAATAGCTTAACTCCCCCATCATGCTCATTTCAAATTCTTTGTCGCTAAGTTGACTAATGCTTAATAGATTATGCTTTAGGCCATCTACTAAGAAGACATCATCAATAGTGAGTGAAGAGTCTTTACCTATTTTACCAATTTCGATAATCTTTCCTTTTGCATTGGCACCGAAGGTTAGATATCCTCCATCCTTTTGAGTGAGAGAAGTGAACTTTGATTTATCTCCCGTCATATGTCTTGAACATCCACTGTCCGAATACCATTTTTCTTTAGACGGAGTAGACCTAAAGCAAACCTACAATAGAGGATTCATGAGGTTACTTTTGGAACCCAAACTTTCTTAAATCTCTTTAAGTCTTGTCTAGTTTTTGTGTTTATCTTCCATTCATTTTTCACTTTGATGTACTTTTTCTTGAGTAGACAATTAAATATTATATGTCCTTTATTTTACACATGTAGCAAGTAGTATGCTCACAAATGTTTGTGGATGAAGTACTTGCATAGTATTTAGATTGCTTTACAAAATACCCCATAAACAATTTTTTCTTTCTTTTGGTTGGTGTTCCATTGTAACCAATTCCTTCTTTATTGTTAGCCATCCTTTATTGTCCTATCATTTTTTTAAGGTTTACTTTACCTCTAGTGAAGTTGTAAATAATCTTTTCCTTATCTTGAATTGAGTTTTTAAGATAAATTATTTCTAGCACTCTCTTGCCTTCTTCATTCACTTGAGACTTAGCTAATTTCCGAGACATGTCATTTACTTTCTTCTCAAGCTCATCAATTTTTAGGTCTTTTTTTTTCTTCAACAATTTTCGAAGATTCAAGCTGATTTCTAAGTGTTTCATTTTTTTGTTTCAAGCTTATGTTCCTTTTTGAGACCTTAATGAATTTATTATGAAAAGAGCATAATTCAGCTTGAAGTTTTTTCTGAGAAGACACACTTTCACATGAATCATTACATGATTCATTATACGAATCTACCAAAAATGTCACGCCTTGAACCCGAAAATGGGACCCAGGGGTGAAAATGTAAACCAACCAGTTCTTGTATCATGCAAAACATCCAAGATACTGAGCAAAAATGAGGGTCCAACCCCGTGGGGTTCCCAGGCACCCAATACACATCCAAACACAACAGAATATACACAATAGAAATATGATCATTCTATATACATACAATACCATACCAGAGTCTATACAAGGACATAATCAAGGTTCCATCAAACAACATACAATCAGGTGCCCAAGACATCTCAAAATGACAACCCACAAAAACACAAGTCCTAGCACTTACCCAAGCGCTATTCGCAGTACACTGGCCACTACACTCCCGACACCAGGACACTAGTTCCGGTTACTCGAAGGACTTGTAAAAATGTACATACAGTAGGGGAGAGACACCTCTCAGTAAGGAAGAATACATGTTATATCGGTGTGTGACATTTGAGTGTTATCATGATGCAACATACACACAGTTAAATGCAGTTCCAGTACTAATTTCACGACAGTGCATACACGCACACACACACATGATCAGCAAACCCGGTGTCGTCACACCCATCGGCTCGAAGTCAGCTCGTGACATACGGCATTGGCCCGTAGTCAACTTGCGTAACACGCCGCCACCAGCACATGGCTAGTCCCCGACTCCCATGGCATCGTACCAGCGCTAAACTGGTGGATCCACACCCTTCGGCCTGATCTGTCGGAATAGGCTCACGCCCTCGGATATAGAGCCGAACATTCTACCAATCTATGGCCAGCGATTTCATATGCCTTCGGATATAGAGCCGGACACTCTCAGTACCTGGAACAATTCGGAACCGTGTTCCTACTAGCATTTCAACCAATCACACACATGCATACTCATATAACCAAACAAACCACACCCATTTGGTAATCTAAAATCATGGTTTTCCAAAAAAATATAGTTTAAACTAGTCAAGGCACGACCATCCTTATAACACAGTACAAATCAACATATACATTTGGTTTTCAACAAAACTAGGGATACAACCCGTCACCCCCTTTTTTCCAAAAACTATAATCATGAAAAACCCATAATTTTCCCCATTAGATCCCCGCAAATGAGTTGCCAAAACACACATAGGACTGTGAACCATAGTTTCACCGAGTCCAATTTAAGAAATAATCGATATAAACACAATTCCCCTTACCTTTCCCCCAAATAACATATCCCAAACTCTAAGGCCCCTAAACAGTGAATCGAGTTCCAAAACCCACAATCATAGTACAGAAGATACTCACAACTCTGTCCTCTACCAAACTACTAGATCAGAAAAGAAAACCAAGCCTTACCTCAATTTAAAGATGAAACCCGAAAATCTTCGAAATGGGATTTTGATCCATAGGTTTTGCAGAGAATCCTTCCACGATCCTCATGGTAACTTCAGATTAGCGATTCTCACGATGAACGGTGAGGAAATCTAGAGAGATAGAGAGTATAGAGAGTTTTTGAGAGAGAGAGAAAGAAGATTTTTAGATTTGTTAGCTTGGAAGTAAAGAGAACTTCTATTTATAGCCCTTTGACTCGGGCGTCCTCATCGACGAAATGGTGTCCTCGTTGACGAGGTCATATAGATAGCTCGTCGATGAGATAGTGGATTCGTCGGTCGATGAGATAGTGGATTCGTCGACGAATCCTGATATCACCGATTTCCTGAAATCTCTCAGCTTCTCCTCGTCAATGAGCCTCTAAACTTTGTCGATGAGACTTGCATGGACTTAGTCGACGAATCCTGGCTTCGTCAACGAAATCTGCCAAATTCCTAATTTTCCCCTCTCTTATTTATTTAAACCCATATATCACGGTTCAGGTTCTTATAGTCTCCCCTCCTTACAAAAATTTCGTCCTCGAAATTTGCCATCTCTCATTCACAACTCATACATATAACTAAACACATACAAGCAACTCTAGAGAAAACTGACGACTACTACAGCATAGCCCCATTATACAGATATATACACACCCTCACTTATGGCGGAGGAATACTGTGGTTATAACATAAACTGTCTCAAGAGTTCACAATATACACACTCCCGATGACTAACCACCTATCCCAACCCAAAGTAGGATGATGTATAAATACTCAAATCAAATGTTGATACTTTTGGCGTATTTCCATTTCCAGTTCCCAAGAAGCTTCCTCAACCTTGTGGTTTCGCCACAATACCTTTGCTAATGGTATCTCTTTGGTACAAAGCTTTTAAACTTTACGGTCTAGAGCTTGAATAGGTATCTCCTCATATGCTAACGTATCCTCAATTTCCAACTCATCATAGCTAATAGCATGTGATGGGTCCAGCACGTACCTTCTCAACATGGATACATGAAACACATCGTGGACCCTTGAGAGTGTTGGGGGTAGTTCAATCCTGTAGGCTACCGGACCCACTCGCTCAAGTACCTCAAATGGTCCAATATACCACGGGCTCAGCTTGCCCTTCCTCCCAAATCTCATCACCCCTTTCATCGGAGCGATACGCAGAAATACCTTACCCCCACCTCGAACTCTAAATCGCGGCGGCGAACATCTGTGTAACTCTTCTACCAAATCTAAGCTGATCTAATCCTCTCCCAGATCAAACCCACCTTTTCAAATGCCTGCTGCACAAGTTCATGTCCTAAAACCTAATGTTCATCAACCTCATCCCAACACAAAGGAGATCGACACCTCCAACCATTCAATGCCTCAAACGGAGCCATCTCGATACTAGCCTGGAAGCTGTTATTATAAGCGAACTCTACTAGTGGCATAAACTATATCCAGCTACCACCGAAGTCTAACACATAGGTTCGCAACATATCTTCCAAGATCTGTATCGTCCTCTCTGACTGTCCATCTGTCTGGGGGGTGGAACATTGTATTGAAAGTAAGCTTCGTCCCTAGTGCCTCCTACAAACTCGTCTAGAATTGAGAAGTAAACCTCGAATCTCGATCTGACACAATGGACACCGGCATTCCCTGCATTCTCACAATCTCATGCACGTACATATCTGCTAACCTACTCAGAGGATAGCCAACCTTCATCGGTATGAAATGAGTAGCTTTTATCAACCAATCCACGATCACCTAGATAGCATTCTGCCCGTGGAGTGTTGGCGGCAATCCAATCACAAAATATTGGGAAATATGCTCCCATTTCCACACCAGAATAGGCAAAGGCTGCAACGATCTTGTTGGCCTCTGATGTTCAACTTTCACCTGCTAACACGTTAGACATTGCTTCACGAACTGAACAACTTGCCTTTTCATACTAGACCACCAGAAGGTCTCGCGCAAGTCACAATACGTCTTTGTACTACTAGGATGTACCGTAAACAAAGAACGATGCGCTTCTTCCATAATCGTCTTTCTGATCTCATTGTCGCTCGGAACACATAACATGGTCCCAAACCTCAACACACCTTCCCCTTAGAGATGTTAAACTCTATAGCCAGCCCCTATTGTACCTTTTCCATAACCTCTGCCAACTCTGCATCACCAGCCTGCGTGGCCTTAATATGCTCAAACAAAGTTGGCTGGACCACCAAACTAGCAAAGAAAGCCGGATGATCCCTGAATACCAACTCTATACCCAAGCTCTCCAAATCCCGTCAAATGTGACGCTGAGTTACAACTGAAGATACAGCTGCAGGTCCCGACTTCCGACTCAACGCATCAGCCACCACATTAGCTTTTCCCAGGTGATAACTGCTGGTGCAATCGTAGTCCTTAATCAACTCAAGCCACCGTCTTTGCCTCATATTCAACTCTTTCTACATGAAGAAATACCTGAGGCTCTTATGGTCGATGAAGATCTTACACTGCACCCCGTATAGATAGTGTTGCCAAATCTTTAGTGCATATACAACAACATCCAATTCCAAATCATGTGTAAGGTAATTCTTCTCATACATTTTCAATTGTTGAGAAGCATACACTACTACCTTACCCTGCTACATAAGCACACATCCCAAACCTTTCAGAGATGTGTCACTATAGATCACAAACCCACCATCTCTCGAAGGAATGGTCAACACCAGAGTAGTAACCAGCAGGTGCTTCAACTCCTAAAAGCACTGCTTGCAATCACTGGTCCACTTAAACTGCACTACCTTCCTAGTCAATCGAGTTAGAGGCCCAGACAGTTTAGAGAACCCCTCCACGAAGTGACGATAATAACTCGCCAATCCTAGAAAACTCTGAACCTCTTGCACATTCTTTGGCCTCACCTAGTCAACCATAGCTTAAATCTTACTAGGATCAACTGATATACCATCACCAGTAACCACATGTCCTAAGAATGCAATCTGACTTAACCATAATTCACACTTCTTCAATTTAGCATACAACTTCTTCTCTCGAAGAATCTGTAATACTAACCTCAAATGGTCCTCATGCTCTTCCGTACTCCTCGAGTATACCAGAATATCATCAATGAATACCACCACGAATCGATCCAGGTACTCATGGAAAACCTTGTTCATCAGATCCATGAACACCACCGGAGTAATTGTCAACCCAAATGGCATGACCAAAAACTCGTAGTGACCATATATGGTTCGGAAAGTTGTCTTCGCCACATCCTCCAATCTGACCCTCACTTGATGATATCCTAATCGCAAGTCAATCTTCGAAAAGACTCGCATCCCTTGTAACTGGTCAAAGAGATCATCTATACGAGGTAAAGGATAGCAATTATTCACAGTCACCTTGTTAATCTCACGGTAATAATTGCACATCCGCATTGACCCGTCCTTTTTCTTCACAAATAATACTGAAGCTCCTTAGGGCGAAACACTAGGTCGAATGAATCCCCTATTCAGTAATTCCTGCAACTGCTCCTTCAACTCTCAAAATTCTTCTGGAGCCATCCGGTACAAAGCTTTAGAGATCGGTGCCTTGCTAGACAGCAATTCTATCGCAAACTCCACCTCACGATACGGAGGTAAATCAAGTAAATCATCTTGAAACACATCTGAGAACTCGCTGACTACTCGAATATCCTCGAGTCTCAACTCCTCCCGCAATGGTTCTTCTACACAAGCTAGGTACCCCTGACACCCATCCAAGAGTAACCTCCTCGCCTTTAGTGCCGACAGAATCTGTGACGTTGGACGCACATACGATCCCAAGAATTCATACCCCTGCTCCCTAGGAGGTCCAAAAACTACCACTTTCCTACGATAGTCGATCACAACATAACTGGAGAACAACCGATCCATCCCCAGTATAACATCAAACCTTGATATGTCGTATACCACAAGATTCACCAGTAGCAGCTTCCCCTGAATTACCACTAGGCAGTCTACCAACATCTTCCTATGGAAAGATACACTCCCTGATGGCATAGTAACAGATAAAACCTCGTTCATGTCTCGGGTCTCAACCCCACACCGTCCCACAAAATTCATAGATACAAAAGAATGGGTTGCACCCGAATCAAACAAAAAAGAAGCCTTATTTGAAAGCAATAATAAGGTACCTATCACTACGTTCCCTGCATGCTCAGCATCCGCTGGAGTAAGAGCCTAGACTCTGGCTGGACCCGTATTCATCTGAATGGTTTCCCGAGGTATCTAGTTGCTCCCTTGGTTCACACTGGATGTAGGTACGTCTTGCTTCGGTGCACGAAAATGACAAAACACGAGGCCTGACTAGCCACATTTGTAGTTGTTATGCCCAAATGACCGGCACTCACCCTCATGCCATTTGTGACATCTGGTACAATGTCCACTAGTCTAGCTCCCTTGCGAACTCTAGCGCTCGATATTCTGATGGTAACCCAAGCCCTTGTTCCTCTTCTTCCACGATTCCTGACAAGAACCTGTCTGAGAACCAAAAGGTACTGTCTTTTTCCTCGATTCTTAATCCACTTCATCCTCTCAAATACTGGTCTCAATCACCATGGCTTTATCTGCCAACACCGAGAACTCACGGATCTGAAGCATACCTATTAGTCTGCAGATGTCCTTCCTCAAGCCCTTCTCAAATCTCTGAGTCTTCTTATACTCACTTGAGATCAAGCATGGCGCAAACCGGGACAACTCTATATACGAAGCAATATTCCCCTACACCATCATACTCCCCTAAGTTAGAGTAGAAAACTCATCCACCTTCGCATCATGTATAGAAGCCGGGAAGTATCTGTCGAAGAACACCTCCTTGAAACAGCTCCATGAAATCTCCTCAGGACTGGATTTTTGCTTCTCCAGTAGATTCACTGCAGTCTACCATCGACCTGCCTCCCCAGATAGCTAGAAGGTAGCATAGAGGACTCACTGCCTATCTGTGTAGTGTAGGACCTCCAAGATCCTCTCAGTCTTCTCCACCCAATCCTATGCTATCGTTGGGTCAAGTCCTAAAGAGAACGTCAGAGGATGCATGTGTGTGAACCTCTCAATGGTGCACCTTGTAGTAGTAGGAGAGTGCTCGCATCTCCTCACACTCCGCCCGATCTCCTGTAACACCTGCCTCATCAAACCTCAAGGCACAGAAGGAGACTCATCACTCGCAGTCTCCTTAGAGCCACTTCCCAGGTCGTTATCCTTGGGCTCCATTTTGCAACACAATAGGAATCTATCAGTACCACTATAACATGTACAATTAACACAATGATCAACAACTAATCATGTTAACTATTCCCTGCCAGGTCTAGGTCTGTCCTATCACACCAGCACAAACGTCATTAATGATCTGCCCTACTTTTACTAGAATCGTCATCCTAGGAAAAACACGAAATACAGTCGATAAATCCCGGTCTAGCAACGGAATAACCCTCAACCAACTCTACCCATATCCAACATCATATACTCTGGTATGTACTCACAGATAAGCCTAACCAAGTCTACAAGACCAAACAACCTAGTTAGCTTTGATACTAAGTTGTCACACCCTGAACCCGAAAATGGGACCCAGGGGATAAAATGTAAACCAACCAGTTCTCGTATCATACAAAACATCCAAGATACAGAGCAAGGATGAGGGTCCAACCCCGTGGGGTTCCCAGGCACCCTATACACATCCAAACACAGCAAAATATATGCAGCGAAAATACGATCATTCTATATACATACAGTATACCAAAGTCTATACAAGGACAGAATCAAGGTTCCATCAAACAATGTACAACTGTGTTCCCAATACATCTCAAAATGGCAACCCACAAAAACACAAGTCCTAGCACTTACCCAAGCGCTACCCGCAGTACACCAGCCATTACGCTCTTGACACCAAGACACTAGTTCCGTTTACTTGAAGGACTTGTAAAAATGTACGTACAGTAGGGGTGAGACACCTCCTAATAAGGAAGAATACAGGTTATATCGGTGTGTGGCATTTGAGTATTATCATGATGCAACTTACACGCAGTTAAATGTAGTTCCAGTACTAATTTCACAACAATGCATACACACACACATGATCAGCAAACTCGGTGTCATCACACCCATCGGCCCAAAGCCGACTCGCAACATATGGCATTGGCCCGTAGCCAACCCGCGTAACACGGTGCCACTGGCACATGGCTAGTCCCGGACTCCCATGGCATTGTACCGACGCTAAACTGGTGGATCCACACCCTTCGGGCTAATCTGCCGGAATAGGCTCACGTCCTCGGATACAGAGTTAGACACTCTGCAAATCTATGGCCAGCAATTTCATACGCCCTCGAATATAGAGCTAGACACTCTCAGTACTTGGAAAAATTCAAAACCGCGTTCCTACTAGCATTTCAACCAATTATACACACATGCATGCTCATATAACCAAAAAAACCACACCCATGTGGTAATCTAAAATTATGGTTTTCGAAACAAATATAGTTTAAACTAGTCAAGGAACGACCATCCTATAACATAGTGTAAATCAACATATACATTTGGTTTTCAACAAAACCAGGGATACAACCCATCGCCCCCTTTTTCCCAAAAATGTAATTATGAAAAATCCATAGTTTTCCCCTTTAGATCGCACCAAATGAGTAGCCAAAACACACACAAGACCGTGAACCATAGTTCCACTGAGTTCGATTTCAAAAATAACCGATATAAACACAATTCCCTTTACCTTTCCCCTAAATAGCAAATCCCGAACTCTAAGGCCCCTAAATAGTGAACCAAGTTCCAAAACCTACAAATCACAGTATAGAAGATACTCACAACTTCGTCCTCTACCAAACTACTGGATCAGAAAAGAAAACCAAGCCTTACCTCGATTTAAAGTCGAAACCCAAAAATTTCTGAAATGGGATTCCGATCTGTAGGTTTTGTAGAGAATCCTTCCACGATCCTCGGGGTAACTTTAGATTAATGATTCTCATGATGAATGATGAGGAAATCTAGAGAGATAGAGAGTAGGGAGAGTTTTAAAGAGAGAGAGAGAGAGAGAAAGAGAAGAATTTTAGATTTCTTAGCTTGGAAGTAAAGAGAACTTCTATTTATAGCCCTTTGACTTGGGCATCCTCGTCGAAGAAATGGTGTCCTCGTCGATGAGGTCATATAGATAGCTCGTCAACGACATAGTGGATTCGTCGACAAATCCTAATATAACCAGTTTCCTAAAATCTCTTAGTTTCTCCTCATCGACGAGCCTTTGAACTTCATTGACGAGACTTACATGGACTTTGTCGACGAATCCTGGATTCGTCGACAAAATCTACCAAATTCCCAATTTGCCCCTCTCTTATTTATTTAAACTCATATATCACTGGATTCGTCGACGAAATCTACCAAATTCCCAATTTGCCCCTCTCTTATTTATTTAAACTCATATATCACGATTCAGGTTCTTACAAAAAAAAGAGTGGTAAGAGTTTACTTCTTCGTTGTGTGCCATGAAGCACATATTTGTTACTTGTTGTTCTCTGGATTCACTCTCCGATTCACTTGAACTTGTGTCTTTCCAAGTTGCTTTCATTGCAGGCTTCTTTTTCCTCTTTTCCTTCTTGAGTTGTCGGCAGTTCGCCTTGATGTGTCTAGTCTTTTTACAGTGATAACAGGTGGGTGGTTCATTTTTGCTTTTGTATTCCTTTTTTCTATTTTCACCTTTTTCAATTTTTGATCCTCTAAATTTTTTAGTGAATTTCTTGTTTCTTTGGAAGAATTTTCCAACTCTTTTAGTTATGAAAACTAATTCTTCATCTTCTAATTCACTGTATTCATTATCTTCTTCACTTGAATGTTCTTTCAAGGCTTTTAGAGCTATAGACTTCTTATTTTTATTTTCAGTGCTTCTTTCTTTTATAGCCATTTCATAGGTTAGAAGTGATCATATGAGTTCATCTAATGAAGTTGTTTTGAGGTTTCGACTTTCTGTCATTACTGTGGCTTTTGGTTCCCAAATGGGTGGAAGTGCTCTTAGAATTTTTTGAATCATCTCATGGGTGGAATATGTTTTCTCTAAGGAACTTAGTGAGTTTATGATATTTGTGAACCTAGTGTACATGCTTGTGATGGTTTCATCAGAGTTCATTCTAAAAGCTTCGTACTCACTAGTTAACATATCAATTCTACTGTCTCTAACATCTACTGTGCCTTCGTAGGTTACTTCTAATTTATCCTAAATTTCCTTTGCTATTTTACACCCCATTACTCTATTGAAATCATTCGCATCAAGTGCACAATATAGGGCATTTATTGCACTTGAGTTAATTTGCAGCATTTCGTAATCAGATTCAATTAGATCTTTTTCTTCTTTGGGTACTTCTTTTCCATCCGTTAGTTTAGTAGGGATCAGATTACCATTTGTGACAACATTCCATGCCTTCCAATCCATTTTTTGAAGGTAGATTCTCATTTGTTGTTTCCAAAAGGTGTAATTGTGTAGAGACCCATAGAATTATGGTAACTAAATAATAAAGGAAAAGAGGAAGTAAAGGAGAATTTTTAGAGGGTTAGCAGGGTTTCGTCGACGAACAGGCTTCTTGGGATTGTTGACGTAGACATGTGTCTTGTCGATGAAAAGATATCGAAAGGGGTTTAGCAGAGCTTGAAGTTCATCGACGAGGGATTTGTGTTCAGCGACGAACTCCCTTCTTGGACTCATCAATGAGGTGACGTGTCTCGTCGATGAATCCAGGTTTATAAATATGCCTAAATCAGATTTTTTTTCAGCGAGAATTTGTGCAAAAACCCTTTTCTCTCTCTCTAAAATCGATCCTCTCCCCTTCTCTCTACGATTCCAACTTCGTTTTTTTCTGGTTTGATGATTAGAAGCCACCATGCTACTCCTGGGAAGAGTCTCTCCAAGTGTTCTAGAGTAGATCATTGGTTAAGCCAACTTGGGCACCATCTTAGAATTTGGGTAAGTTAAATAAATGGGTATTTTCAATTCTATCAGGTTTATTTGAGTTTAGATTTCAAGTTATATTGGTATATATTAGTGTTTTGTGGAATAAAATTTGAGTATTATATTTTCAGGAATATGGTGTTTTGGAACCCTGCAAATATGGGTTGGGAACCCCAGTGAGTATTTTTTAGAAGCCCAGGTAAATTATATTTCATAAATTTACGAGTATGTAGGCTCGGGAAAAATAGTTGATTTATTGGAAATAAGCATATGTGTATTATTTCATGATTTTGGGGAATAATACGCCGTAAGCGTAAGGATTAAGTTGGAGGCGAGCCTCCCAGCCAGTTAGGTAAGGGAGATATGCTATGTTAGGAATTTTAACTAATTTATCAGGAAATTTTATATATATATATATATATATATATTAGTTTATTATTTAGCTTTTCCAGAATACGAGTTTTATTATTTGTGTGGCCAAAATGGATATTTGTCTGATACAGAATTTATGTAGTTTTTCCAAAATATCATGATTTATAGTATATACATATATAGAAAGATATTTACCAGACAGATATTTATTAAACAAGTATTACAGATATTTTACAGACTAGTATTTTACAGTAATTACAGAATGCTATGTTTTCCAAAACCATAACACTTAGACTTTACAGATTATTTAGTCAGATATTACAGTCCGACATACAGTTATTTTATTCAGATATTACAATATTTACAAATCAGATTTATGTTTTGATTATTTTGGAAACATGATCAAAATAGTAGGGTAATTATAGTAATAGTATATACAATATTAGATCCCTAATGAATTACTTCAAACAAATTTAGTCAGCAGAGCATGGTACCGTTGCTATTTTCATATCAGAGTGCAACCACATATCTCCGATAGTATGTGGATTCCGTCAACCGTTCCTGGAGAGTTTGCAGTCTCCCTAGTACTCTGGGTTAAGGGGGCCCTATTTGACGAGGTAGTTTCCAGTTCCGTGCTTAGGAGAGGATGCAGTTTGGCTGGACTGAGGATTGGTAGAGTACAGTTGACTTACCTGGTAGGTCAAGCAGGATTAAGTTCCGCCTACGGGCTGCACAACCCTGTTGTGAGGGGTTAAATCATGACATACATTTTTCCAGGGAAAAATCTCAATTATGTATATGTATACAGATTTGCAAAATTTTCAGCAAGTATAGTATGATACTAGAGGTATGAAAAGTAAAAAACACAGATGATATAGTTATACTTTAAACTATGATAAATGTGGGTTATACTTTATATTGATTTACCAACTTATACCGTTTCAGATATTGTCAATATAGTATTTACGCAACTCGGTTGCCACACACTAGTAATAGCATATTTTCTCTTACTAAGTTTTGTCTCATCCCAATGGTCTAACATTTTTCAAATGATCCAGTTAGGCAAGTAGATCAGGCTCGCAGATAGAGAGATATTTTATGTTGCCCTGCTTATAAGGTAAGTGTATTCAGGGGATTATGTTTTTGATCAAATGGTATTGGGGTGATGTGTAAATATGTATGTATGGTTTAGAAACACTAAATTCTAGTATTGTAAATATGGGTGTATGACTTTATATTTTCCGCTGCATAGGTATTTCAATTTGTGTACAAGGATACCTCAGTGCCCATATGAGGCCTGAGATGTTATAGTAGGTATAACAGGGGTATCAAAGTAATTTATATTTGAAATGAAAAAAAAATGGTGTAATTTTTGGGTCATTACAATTTGGTATCAGAGCCTAGGTTGTTAGGTTCTGTAGACTCTAGAGCATAGTGGAAAATAATACCAGAATATAGAAATGGAATCTTAAAAACAGTGGAATAGGATGACAGTGAGTTATGTTGGGAATTAGGATGAGAATTTTGGGTACTGTTCTACAGTTTGGGGGATAGAGTTTGACGGTGGTTTCTATGTTTTTCATGGGGTGACAATTTTAGAAAAACCATAGTAAACTATCGACGATTTCTATTTCCATATGGTAGGGCCAGACCTTAAATTAGTGACAAGAGGTAAGGGGTATTTTAGTTGGTATAGTATTGTAAGGTTTGGATTCTTAGAACAATTTGGTAATATTGTAGGATGGACCCAAAAAGTAGTAGCACTCATGCTAGTGGCGATGACTGAGGAGGATTTTCTAGTGTGGGAGACGAGGATTTAGATGCTATGTTACACAGTGTGGCTCAGCAAGTTATGGCTGAGATTACCCGGAGCTCCAGGGAGAAGGAGGTCCATTTATGGTTTAGGGGTGTACGATAGAAAATTTTTTGAAAATGAACCCACCAGCATTTTTAGGAGCGGCTGATCCTACAATTGCGGAGAATTGGATGTAGAAGATAGAGAAGATTTTGATGGTGCTTCATTGCACCAATGAGCAGAGGGTCCTCTATGCCATGTATAAGCTGACAGGGGAGGCCGAGAGATGGTGGATGACAACTAGATTACTGGAGGGGCAGAGATCAATTCCAATGCCGATGACCTAGGCCTGATTCAGGGACATATTCTTTAACAGATATTATCCTTCCTTGGTCAGAGAGGCTAGAGTACAGGAGTTTCTGAGTTTGTCCTAGGGATCGATGACAGTCCAGCAGTACGTGGTGAAATTTATTGAGTTGTCGCATTTTCGCCCTTCTGTTGTTCCAGATGAAGCTAAAAAGAGCAGGATGTTCGAATGGAATTTAAAGCGAGATATTTATAGACAAGTGGTAGTACTGAGGATACATGGCTTCTTAAAGCTGGTTGACAGGGCCATAATATTAGAGGAGAGTTTGCTAAGAGAGACTAAGATATAGAGCCAGAAGAAGAAGGTTGCACCCTCGAGTTTTCAGGGGGGTTCCAGCTAGAGCCTTTGGCGAGGAGGTAGATCCGATGGGGGCAGAGGCAAATGACAGAGTACAGTGGATTTCAGAATGGGCATTTTTATCCCACTTGCCCCAGATGTGTACGGAGACATCCAAGTGAGTGCCAGGTAGGGGAGAATGTCTGCTACCGTTGTGGGAGGCCTGGCCATATGGCCTGAACATGTTAAGGACATCCAATTTATGCACCAGATCCCAAACTGAATCGGGGTGGTTATTAGGCACCCCGTGGAGTTTAGCAGAGGAATATGACGCTGACGAGGGTCTATGCATTGATGCCGGGAAACGCTGAGATTGCTGGAGACGTTGTCACAGGTACACTTACTGTATTATCATATAAAGTTATTATTTTGTTTGACATAAGTGCCACCCATTCCTTTATATCAGCAGGGTATGTTAAAGTAACTGGGGTAGAGGCACAACTATTAGATGTAGAACTGTTTGTAATCACGTCGGTGGTATCTATAATGGGGTGTAGGAAGGTACTTCGGAACTTTCTAGTAAGCATTCAAGAGAAAGCACTACAAGCTGATCTTGTGGTACTAGATATGCAGGGATTTGATGTAATACTGGGTATGGATTGGCTGGGGGCGAATCACACTAGCATAGATTCCTATCAAAAGGAAGTAATTTTCAAACCCCTGGGTGAGCAAGAATACAGATTTGTGGGTTCACATGTACGTGCCTCGCCATAGCTAGTGTCAGCTATTCAGGTGAGGAGACTGCTATAGGGTAGTTGCCAGGTGTATGTTGCCTACATAAAGGAAATTTTAAAAGAAGAACTAAAACAAGCTGATATATTAGCAGTTCGAGAATTTCCAGATGTTTTTCCAGAAGAATTGCTTGGCTTACTACCAAATCGAGAGATTGAATTTACCGAGGATCTACTGCCAGGGTCCGCATCGGTTTTTAAAGCACCATATTGTATAACTCCAGTTAAATTAAAGAAATTGAAAGATCAGTTGTAGGAGTTGTTGGATAAAGGATTCATTAGGCCCAGTGTGTCACCGTGGGGGCCCCCAATCTTGTTCGTGAAAAAGAAAGATGGGACCATAAGGATGTGCATAGATTATAGGGAGATAAAAAAATTGATAGTCAAGAATAAATATCCTCTTCTCAAGATAGACGACTTATTTGATAAGCTTCAGGGAACCTAGGTCTACTCTAAAATTGACCTGCGATCGGGTTATCATTAGGTAAAAGTTAAAGCAGAGGACATTTCAAAAATAGTATTCCGAACCAGATATGGGCATTACAAATTTTTGGTGATGCCATTTGGGTTGACTA
Source organism: Malania oleifera (assembly GCF_029873635.1). NCBI lineage: Eukaryota > Viridiplantae > Streptophyta > Magnoliopsida > Santalales > Ximeniaceae > Malania > Malania oleifera. The sequence continues at coordinate 53,411,791 of NC_080425.1, forward strand.
ATGCACCAACAGTATTTATGAATTTAATGAATCGAGCGTTCCATCAGTACCTAGACTAGTTTATTGTGGTTTTTATTGATGATATACTAGTCTACTTGATAAATTTTGAAGAGCACAAGTACCATTTCAGGCTGGTGTTACAGATATTGAGAGAAAGAAAGTTGTACATGAAATTCAAGAAATGTGAATTATGGTTAAGGCAGGTTACTTTCCTCCAGCACGTGATCTCCTAGGACGATATATCAGTTGACTCGAGTAAGATAGAGGTAGTGGTGAGTTGGGAAAGGCTAGGAAATGTCCAAGAGGTTAGGAGTTTTCTAGGTTTAGTAGGCTACTACCGATGCTTCGTAAATGGTTTCTCTAGATTATCAAGTCCACTAACACGACTCATGAGAAAAAATGTGAAGTTTTATTGGATCGATGATTGTGAGCAGAACTTCTAGGAATTAAAGCAGCGGCTAGTTTTAGCACTGGTAATGGCTATTCCATCAAGGGAGGATGGATTTGTGATATATAGTGATGCATCTTTGAAAGGTCTTGGATGTGTGTTAATGTAGCATGGAAGAGTCATTGTCTACGCATCTAGACAACTTAAAGAATATGACAAGAACTATCATGTGCATGATTTAGAATTAGTTGCAGTGGTTTATACTTTAAAAATCTGGAGGCATTATCTATATGGTGGGAAATTCGAAATCTTCACGGACCAAAAAAGCTTCAAGTATTTCTTGACCCAAAAAAAGCTGAATATGAGGCAAAGAAGGTGGCTAGAACTCATTAAAGATTATGACTGCACCATTAGTTACCACTTAGGGAAAGTGAATGTGGTAGCAGATGCTCTGAGCAAGAAATTAGTGGGACCAGCACTGGTAGCTATGGAGGTTCAACATCCAATCCTGATTTATCTGGAGAGAGTTAGTATAGAGTTGGTAGAGGATAATCCTCAGACATTTATTACTAGCCTAGTTGTGCAGCCTATGCTATATGAAAAGATTAAGGCCATTCAGGGTAATGAATCAGAATTAGCAGAGGTAATAGTTAGAGTACTAGATGGTCAGGGAGAGGAGTTCAGTATCTCTGATGACAGAGCTCTGAGTTTTCGCACTAGATTGTGTGTGCCTGTAGATGATGATATTAGGAGAACAATTTTAAAGGAGGCTCATAGATCTCTATACGCAGTTCATCTTGGCAGAACTAAAATGTATAGGGATCTATGAAAGTATTTCTGATGGAGTGGCATGAAAAGAGAGATTGCCGAATTTGTGTAGCAGTGTTTGACATGCTAGCAGGTTAAGGCTGAGCACTAAAGACCGTCAGGGTAGTTACGGCCACATTTTATCCTTAAATGGAAGTGGGACCACATATCTATGGACTTCGTCATTGGGCTACCGCCAGCATTGCCTGGTCAGAATGCCATCTGGGTAATTGTTGATCAGCTAACGAAGATAGCTCATTTTCTACCTATTAAAGTTAGCTACCCTACGAACAAATTGGCAGAGATTTACATTTAGGAGATTGTTCGACCCCACGGAGTGCCAGTGTCTATAGTCTCAGACCGTGATCCACGCTTTACATCACAGTTTTGGAAGAGCTTACAGGAGGCTTTGGGGTTTCAATTAGCATTCAGCAGCGCTTTTCATCATCAGACAGATGGTCAGACAGAGAGAACGATTCAGGTACTTGAGGATATGCTGTGAGCATGTGTATTGGACTTTGGGGTCGCTGGACCCAGTATTTGCCACTAGTTGAGTTTGCCTACAACAACAACTATCAGGCTAGCATGGGCATGGCACCTTACGAGGCGCTTTATGGTATGAGGTTTCATTCTCTTCTATACTGGGATGAGCTAGGTGAAAGGTGAGTTTCGGGGCCAGAAATAGTATAGTAGACATAAAGTCTGACTTATTCGAGATAGAATTAATGCAGCATAGAGTTGGCATAAAAGATACGCAGAAACTCGCCACTGGGAACTGGAATTTAAAGTGGGTGACCATGTGTTTTTGAAAATAGTACCATTGAAGGGAGTTATGAGATTTAGGAAGAAGGGTAAGTTGAGCCCTAGGTTTATTGACCCGTTTAAAATACTTGAGAAGATTGGGTTAGTTGCCTATCGGTTAACTTTACCACTAACTTTGTACATAGTACATGACGTATTTCATGTTTCTATGTTAAGGAAATACGTCCCAAATCCTTCCCATATCATCAGTTATGCAGAATTTGAATTCAGTGATGCTCTAGCTTATGAGGAAGCTCCAGTACAAATTTTAGATAGAAAAGAACAGGAATTGCGCAGTAAAAAAATACCACTAGTAAAATTTCTGTGGAGGAATCACGTGGTGGAGGAAGCTTCTTGGGAACTTGAAGAGGAAATCAGACAGAAATACTCACACCTATTTAGTGGGGTATACTAGTGATTTGCAAAGTTCAAGTAATGATAGTTTTATTTTGTTTAGTACGGGGTAACGAATGTATAGTTGAATTTTAGAATATAGGATAGGTAGTGTTTTGGTTTTGGGAGAATTTTTTTTATAAATATATTTGCAATCTTCCAGAACCCTAAATGTAACCACGGTATTCCTCCGCCATAAGTGAGGGTAAGTAATAAAATAAGTAGCCTATTTTCCTTAATGGACGATGTTCAACACAGATAGTAAATTTCAAGGACGAAATTTTATAAGGAGGGGAGAATGTAGAGACCCGTAGAATTATGGTAATTAAATAATAAAGGAAAGGATGAAGTAAAGGAGAATTTTTAGAGGGTCTGCAGGGTTTCATCAACGAATGCGAAGCGCTTGTCGACGAACAGGCTTCTTAGGATCATCGACGTGGACACGTGTCTCGTCGAAGAGAAGATACTGAGAGGGGTTTAGCAGAGCCTGAAATTTGTCGACGAACTCCCTTCTTGGACTCGTTGACAAGGTGACGTGTCTCATCGACAAATCCAGGTTTATAAATATGCCTAAATCGGATTTTTCAGTGAGAATTTGTGCAGAAACCCTTTTTTCTCTCTCTAAAACCGACCCTCTCCCCTTCTCTCTAAGATTTCGACTTCTTTTTTTGCCAGTTCGATGATCAGAAGCTACCACGCTACTCCTGGGAAGAGTCTTTTTAAGTCTGCTGAAGTAGATCATTGGTTAGGAAAACTTGGGCACCATCCCAGAATTTGGGTAAGTTGAATAAATGGGTATTTTCAGCTGTATGAGGCTTATTTGAGTTTAGATTTTAAGTTATATGGGTATATACTAGTATTTTGTAGAATAAAATTTGAGTATTATATTTTCAGGAATAGGGTGTTTCGGGACCTTGCTTATATGGGTTAGGAACCTAGTGAGTATTTTTAGAAGCCTAGGTAAACTATATTTCAAAAATTTACGAGTATGTAGGCTCGAAGAAAAATAGTTGATTTATTGGAAATATTCATGTGCATTATTTCAGGATTTTGGGGAATAGTACGCCGTGAGTGTGAGGATTAAGTTGAAGGCAAGCCTCCTAGCCAATTAGGTAAGGAAGATATTCTATGCTAGGAATTTTAGCAAATTTACCAAGAAATTATATATATATATATATATATATATATATCTATATTTATATAAGTTTATTATTCAGCTTTTCTAGAATATGAGTTTTGTTATTTGTGTGGCCTGAGTATATATTTGCCTGACACATAATTTATGTAGTTTTTCCGAAAAAATCATGATTTATAGTATATACATATATAGACAAATATTTACCATACAGATATTTATCAGACAAGTATTACAAATATTTTACAGACCAGTATTTTACAATAATTTCAAAATGCTATGTTTTCCAAAACCATAACACTCAGACTTTACAGATTATTCAATCAGATATTGCAATCAGACATACAGTTATTTTAGTAAGATATTACAATATTTATTGATCAAATTTATAGTGTTATGGTTATTTTGGAAACATGATGAAAAAAATAGGATAATTATAGTAATAGTATATACAATATCGGATCCCTAATGAACTATTTCAGATAGATTCAGTCAGCAAAGCACGGTACCATTGCTGTTTTTAGATCAAAGTGCAACCACATATTGCAAATAGTATGTGGATTCCGTCAACTATACCTGGAGAGTTTGTAGTCTCCTTAGTACTTTGGGTTAAGGGGGCTTGGTTTGACGAGGTAGTTTCCAGTTCCGTGTTTTAGGAGAGGAAGTAGTTTGGCCAGGTTGAGGATTGGTAGAGTGCAGTTTACTTACCTAATAGGCCAACTAGGATTAAGTCCCTCCTATGGGATGTACAACCCTGTCATGAGGGGTTAAATCATGACATATTGTTTTTCAGGGAAAAATCTCAGTTATGTATATATATACAAATTTATTGAATTTTTAGCAAAGATAGTATGATACTAGAAGTATGTGTTGGCCTTACAAGGTTTAAAATCTTGTTTTAATGTTAACAAACAAGTGGAACTTAACATTTTTGTTTGAGTGGTGATATTTTAGAACTCACAAGGATCACATATGTGAAAGTAAGGTCAAACTGCTCACAAAGATCAAATGAAACTTAAAAGAATCAAAGCATGGATTTAAAGATGATATTTTAATGCTTGAAGAAAATGAGGACATGGATGATTTATTGAAAGCCAAAGAAAAGTTAGAAGTCAAAAGAGCCAAAGAAAAGTAAAGTGAGAGAGCTCAAAGAAAGACAAAACATGAAGACTTAAGTACCTAGAATGTGAAAACTCTTAAAAGTCTTTATATAAGTACTTTAATGTTTAAATATTTATTATAATATCATTTGAGGAACTTTAGGGGAAATACGTGGACTGAGAGACCTATTTTAAAACCCTAGAAAATGTTTTATAAAAGAGTAAAGAAAGAGAGCAAAATAGATTTTTAAACTAAAATGAAAAAAAACTAGAAAATGGAAAGTTCAAAAGACCGAAGTCACTGCCCAAAAGACTGAAGAGTCAACTTTAAAATACTGAAGTTTAAGCTTAGTCGTGTGAAGAATTACTTTAGAAGATTGAAGATTAAGTTCATTCATCTGAAGATTTATTGGTGAAACATAGAAACAGATATAAGCACATTAGAAGACTGAAACTTGACTTTAGTCGTCTGAACCCAAAACTTCAGAAGTCTGAACCCCAACTTTAGACATATGACCCTGTGTCTAGTTCAATATTTTCAAAACTTTAAGGAACTTCAGAAGACTGACCCCAAAGGTTCTGTTATCTAAACATTGTTGGATTGTTGGCCAAGCGTGGGGTATTGCTTAGAGAGGTGTAACTCTAACCTATTGAAGGAGTGACTGAGTGTGGGGTATCACTTGGAGAGGTGGACTCTTGCCTATTGAAAGAGTGTGTAAAGGTGTTGCTCCACTTGGCAAAGGAATTGGTTTAGTGAATCCTTTGGTGGTTTGTCAAAGGCGAAGACGTAAGTTGGGTATAAGCCGAACCTCATAAAAATGCCGGTCTCACTCTCTTTTTCCTTTACTCTTTATTTTTAACACATATAAACTACATGGATGTTTTAAATTCCTTAATCATAAACACTAGGTGGATTTGGAAATCATTTAAACTTAAAGTCTAATTTTGATTTGAGCTGCGGAAACCGAAAGGGAGTACATTGGTTAAACCATACTTTGTGGAAGCCATAAGGGAGTATGTTACTTGGTTAACACCCAAAGATAAATTAATTAAGAGTTAATTTGAATTCTAAATTTTGGGAAGAGTGTGAATGTTTTGTTGAAAATCACTTTAAAAAAGCTAATTCATTATCAAAGGGATTGCATTAACAACAAGGCTGCAAACAAACAAAAGTTGAAAACTTGAACCTTATATCTTGGTTTGGATATTGTGTTTGATTGGATAATTGGTTTGGTTGATTCATTGGTTACTTAATTGTTTAAGCAATAGTGTTGTGGATTGTATAAAAAGAACTAAGTTCTTATATGATTGATAAATTAAACAAACAAGTCAAGAATTGGTTAAAAGAAGTAAAATATGTTAAGAAGTTTTAAAAGGAATTAAGAGAAAATTTTTTAAATCCAATTCACCCCTCCTCTTAATTATTAGCTATAAAAAATCTTAATGTCTTACATAGGCGTAACCCCCTTTGGAGAGGGTCAATCCTCAACCCGACTACCTATCTTTTGTTTACATAACTACACTTTTTGGAAAAAAACGAATGCAAATCTATCTTCAACATATGGATTGGAAAGCATGGGAAGTTGTTATGGATAGAGATCGAATTCCTACAAAAATAGTGGATGGAAAACAAATTCCTAAATAGAAAAAGGACTTGACTGATATAGACTACAAAATTCTTCAAATAAATTGAAGTGCCATAAATGTCTTGTATTGTGCTTTAGATGCTAATGAATTCAATAGAGTCATGGCTTGCAAATCGGCAAAGAAAATATAGGATAAGCTAGAAGTCACTTACGAAGGCACTATAGATGTTAGGGAAAATAGGATTGATATGCTTACAAGTGAATATGAAACTTTTAAGATGAACCCAGATTAATCTATAACTAGCATGTACATTAGGTTCACTCATATAATAAATTTCCTAAATGCCTTAGGAAAAACCTACACTACCTATAAGATGATAAGAAAAATTTTTAGAGGGCTGCCACCCATATGGGAACCAAAAGCCACTTCAACAACTGAAGGAAGAAACCTTAAAAACACTTCCCTAGATGAACGTATAGGTTCTCTCCTTACATATGAAATGACAATGAATGAAATAAGTGGAAAAACTAAGCTTAAGAATCTATAGCCTTCAAAGTTTCAAAAGAAAATTCTAGTAGTGAAGAAGAGATGGATTAAGATGAAGTAGCCTTCATATCTAAAAAGCTAGCAAGGATACTAAGAAGGAGAAACAAATTCAAAATAAGAAATCAAAACTCCGAATCAGATAAAGAAGGAACTAATACAAAGAAATCAAAGAATAAAATCCCCATATGCTATAATTGCAACAAAACTGGATATAAAAATCGGAGTGTCCACTACTTAAGAAAGATTCTAAAAAGAAAAAGAAAAAGACCATGAAAGCCACTACTTGGGATAGTTTGAGTACAAGTAGTTCGAAAAGTGAATCAAGAGACCAGGAGGTTGCTTATACTTGCTTTATGGCTTGGGATGACGAGGAAAGCTCCTCATCCAAATCCTTAGATAACTCTTGTAGTGATTCATAAAATGAATCCAATGATGAGTATATGCCATCTTATGATAAATTATAAAATGATTTATTCAAAGTACATAAGATGATAATCAAAACAACTAAACAAAACACATCATTGAAAAACAAAAATGATGGAATAATGAAAGAGCAGGAATCAATTAAGATTGCTGAAAATGATAAAGATTCAAAACTCAAGAAAATAGAAAATAAGTATAAAGTTGCAATAAAAGAATTAGAAGCTAAAAATTTTGCTGAAAAAGAAAAAAAAACTTGAAAATCAAGAAATTAGAAAGCAAGAACGAAAAGATGATTGAAGACCTTCGATCCCTATCCTCTATGGAATATGAGAAAGACAAATATATTTCTGAATTAGAGGATAAAATCAGAAAATTATCTCAAGAATTAGAGAAATCACAAAAAAGGTTGATGACAAGAAAGATATTGAGATAAAAGATCTCAAAAATCTAATTGAAGATAAATAAAAGATCATTTACAACTTCACAAAAGGAAAGAAAAACTTTGACAAAATGATAGGCTCACAAAGGATGTCCTTAAAAAACAAAGAAGACATTGGATTTAATGGGGTTGAAAATAAAAATAAAAAGAATCTTTACATAGGATATTTTTCAAAAGCATCCAAAGATTATGCTAGCACATCTTCTAATGTCTACACTAACACCATATGTTGCCTGTGCAAGAAAAATGGTCATATAAAGTTTGAATGTCCATTAAAGAGAAAGGATGTAAGAATTAAACAAGTATGGAGAATAAAAGAAAAATCAAGTCTTATGAAACCTTCTGGACCCAAGAAAGTATGGGTACCGAGATAAAAGGCCTTAGAAATCTCAAAGAATTTATTAGAACAAATAAAAACACAAATAACATTGTTGGCCAAAATCATAGGATGATTCATACAAGTTTAAAATAAAAAGTTTTAAAATTTGAAAATAAAATTCATATCAAAGCAAAAATCAAGCATATTACATGAATATTTTAAGAAACATTTTAAGAATGAGAGATACTTGAAGACAACTTGAGCAATATGACAAAGCAAATGAAAATGAAATATATGTTGTGCTAATTTGCTATATATACTACATGTATGATCATGACTTGACTCATATTAATAATGTATGACTCATTATATTGCAAACTTGAGCATGATTATGAAGCTAAATCTTGATATAAGAAATATGGAGTTTGAGCATGAGATTATTGAGCATGAGCATGAATCTTGATAGAAAATTAATTTTTGACTATGCATGCTAATAATGAATCAAGTAGATAAATTTGTCTTGTGCTACTCTTTATATTGGTCTCCATGAACTATGCATGATGTAATATTAGCTTTGGTATCTATAAAGTATTTTTGGTATCACGTTTTAAAAATTTAAATTATTATCACAATTTAAAAGGCTCAATTGGTATCACAAATCGATATTTAAGAATGATAAGCATAATTGAACTCATGAGCATGTTATGATATTGATGATGTTAACATGATATTGGTATTTGATGATTGTGTTCATGAGAACATACAGGATATGAATCAATATATGAAGCATGGATAATAAACTTAAAAGCATAATTGGTATCAAATCTGAATGTATTAAATTCAAGGGGAGTATTATGACTTATTGCTTGTATTATGTTTCTTCCCAAATTATTAAATTGGAATCATGGAATAAATAATTGGTACCATGAATTATTATGCATGCTGAAGTTTAAAGTACTATACTTTTTATGCTTGCTCATAGCCTTAGTACTTAATGTCTTACTCTTTTTGATTGATGTCAAAAGGGGGAGAGGTTTTGGACAAAAATTGAGCATAATATTTAAAATTGGAAGCTTATTGAAATGATATATCAAATGGAGGAGAACTACTTGATATTGATTGATATTGATATTGAATAATGTGATGAGCATGATAGTAAAAGAGTTTTTGAAATTGATCATGATATTATTAAGTTTGTCAATATGATGCTTATTGAAAGGGAGAGCCTTCTTAAGGCTTACTCAAATTTTTGCTTCTTATTTGTCATCATCAAAAAGGGGGAGATTGGTGGCCTTATAAGGTTTAAAATCTTGTTTTGATGCTAACAAAAGTGGTGATATTTTAGAACTCGCAAGGATCACATATGTGAAAGTAAGATCAAACTGCTCACAAGGATCAAATGAAGCTTAAAAGAGTCAAAGCATGGATTTAAAGATGATATTTTAAAGCTTGAAGAAAATGAGAACAGGAATGTTTTGTTGAAAGCCAAAGAAAAGTTAGAAGTCAAAAGAGCCAAAGAAAAGCAAAGTGAGAGAGCTCAAAGAAAGACAAAGCATAAAGACTCAAGTACCTAGAATGTGAAAAGTCTTAGAAGTCTTTATGTAAGTACTTTAATTTTTAAATCTCTATTGAAATATCATTTGAAGCTCTTTAGGGGAAATACATGGACTTAGAGACTTATTTTAAAACCCCGGAAAATGTTGTATAAAAGAGTAAAGAAAGAGAGTAAAACAGATTTTAAAACTAAAATGAAAAAAACCAGAAAATGGAAAGTTCAGAATATCGAAGTCACTACCTAGAAGATTGAAGAGTCAACTTTAGAAGACTGAAGTTTAAGCTCAATCTTCTAAAGAATTATTTCAGAGGACCGAAGATTAAGTTCAATCGTCTGAAGATTTATTGGTGAAACATAGAAACAGGCAGAAGCACATCAGAAGACTGAAACCTGATTTCAGTCGTCTGAACCTGAAACTTCTGAATTCTGAATCCTAAGTTCAGACGTCTGACCTTGTGTCTAGTTCAAGATTTTCAAAGCTTTAAGGAACTTTAGAAGACTAACCCACAAGGTTCAGTTGTCTGAACATTGTTAACAGTCAAATTTTTTAAATATTTTAAATATTTGAAAATGGTTTCTTGTGCTCCAAATTTTCCTAAAACTTGGGAAATACTCCAAGTAATCTTAGGCAATACGAAAATACTTTTGAAAGCCTATAAATACATGGTTTCGCAAATAAAAACACACCAAAAATTGAAAATCTGATTGATAAGCTGAAAGCACTCTTGTTCTTACAAAGGTCTCTTGCTTATTCATTGCAAAAATCTTTTACTAAGATATTCTAAAGTGCTGATCCTTCTTCCTCTGAATTCCTACTGCTAATCCTCATCCAAAAAGGATATTGGTGAATTCTATACTTGAGCTTCAATTCTAGTTCATATTGATATTTTTACATTGAAGTATATAGAGCTGAACTTGTACTAATATGCTCTTTAAGTGTGGGGTATCGCTTAGAGAGGTGTAGCTTTAACCTATTGAAGGAGTGACCGAGTGTGGTATCACTTGGAGAGGTGGGCTCTAGCCTATTGAAGAAGTGTGTAAAGGTGTTGTTCCACCTGGCAAAGGAACTGGTTTAGTGAATCCTTTGGTGTTTTGTGAAAAGCGAGGATGTAGGCTGGGTATAATCCTAACCTTATAAAAATCCCAGTCTCACTCTCTTTTTCTCTTACTCTTTATTTTTCGAACATATAAACTGTGTGGATGTTTTAAATTCCTTAATCATAAACACTACGTAGATTTGAAAATCAAGTAAACTTAAAGTCTAATTTTTTATTTGGGTTGCAGAAACTGAAAGGAAGTATGTTGGTTAAACCATACTTCGTGGAAACTATAAGGGAGTACGTTACTTGGTCAATGCCTAAAGATAAATTAACTAAGAGTTTATTTGAATTCTAAATTTTGGGAAGAGTGTGAATGTTTTGTTGAAAATAACTTTGAAAAAGCTAATTCATTATCAAAAGGATTACATTAACAACAAGGCTGCAAACAAACAAAAGCTGAAAAATTATACCTTATATCTTGGTTTGGATATTGTTTTTGATTGGATAATTAGTTTGGTTGATTGATTGGTTACTTAATTTTTTAAGCAATAGTGCTGTGGATTGTATAAAAAGAACTAAGTTCTTGTGTGATTGATAAATTAAACAAACAAGTCAAGAATTGGTTAAAATAAATAAAAGAGGTTAAGAAGTTTTAAAAGGAATTAAGAGAAAATTTTTTAAATTCAATTCACCCCCCTCTTGGGACTACATCTTAGTTTTCAGTATGAAAAATAGAAAACTCAAATGATACAGTTGTACTTTAAACTATGATAAATGTGGGTTATACTTTATATTAATTTACCAACTTATACAGTTTTAGATATTGTCATTATAGTATTTATGAAACTCGGTCGCCACACACTAATAATATCATATTTCTTCTTACTGAGTGTTGTCTCATCCCAGTGGTTTAACATTTTTCATATAATCTAGTTAGGCGAGTAGATCAAACTCGTCGATTGAGAGATCTTTTATTTTGCTCTGCTTATAGGGTAAGTGTATTCAATGGATTATGTTTTTAAACAAATGGTACTGGGGGTGATGTGTAAATATGTATGTATGGTTTAGAAACACTGAATTCTGGTATTGTAAATATAAGTGTATGACTTTATGTTTTCTGCTACATAGGTATGTCAATTTGTGTACAAGGATACCTTAATGCCCATCGGAGGCCTGAGATGTTATAGCAGGTATAGCAGGGGTATGAGAGTAATTTATATTTGAAATGAAAAAAAAAAAAATGAATGGTGTAATTTTTAGGTCGTTACAAATTGAGTCCACAAAAAATAAGTGGTCTCGTTGAGGATTGACCCTCTCCAAAGGGAGCTGCTCCTATTTGTGCCATCTAGATCTTTATATAGCTACTTGTTAGGATTTACTATAACCCTTCTATGATACCAATTGAAACCTAAGGTGTAGTCTCAAGAGGGGGGGGGTGTGAATTGGGTTATTTAAAATTCCTTAGAGTGTTTTTGTGAGTTCTTGACTTTCTACAATTCTTTTAAAGACTTCTTATATTCTTATTGATAGGAAATCCACTCAAACATTTACTTCTTTATTCAATCCACAACCATAACATACACAACCAACTAATTAACTGTTTCAAACCAAACAAATACAATGCAAGTAATCAATATATGCTTTGCAATATTCAGCTTAATTATTAGTAGCCTTGTATATGAATGTGTAAGTCATGTAGTTGGCCTTTGAACTGAAAATTAAAATAACATCCAATTACTCTTTTCAATAACTCATATTTTAAATAAACCGTTAGTTAAAAGAATTTAGGAGTTGATTATCCAACGTACTCCCTTTCGATTTCCGCAATCAATGATGATCAACCCAATCAATTTCAATCATAGGTTTATTTAATATTCAAGGTTGTTTGTAAGATTAACACATCTACGCAGTTTATATTGTTGTTGTAATTTAAAAGAGAATAAGAGAAGAGAGGGACACAGTGTTTTTACGAGGTTCGGCTTACCCCAGCCTACGTCCTCGCCTTAGGTCAACCACCTAAGGATTCCACTATACCTTGTTCCTTTTGGGTGGAAGAAAAAATATTTACAGTAACCAAACTCTTTTTTAGGAGGAGAAACCTCTCCAAGCAACAACCTATGCTTGGTGCAATGATCCAACTATACCTTGAACCGTCAAAGATCCTTTAGAAATGAATGGATATCTGCGTATAATAACACTCTCAAACACAGAGCAAGTTGTACAAGTTAAATCACTAATTGTACTTCAAAACCAAAACTAAATAGAAAATATGAATCTCAAGGTTTAGAAGTCACCAATGGTTATTTCTTATTGATATAGAAATTTTAGTTGCAATTCAGAACTGAAGCTTTTCAATCAATCAACAATTTTGTAGAGTTTCCCCCAGCAAGTGTGTGAGCATGTATGAGCTTTATGTGAGTTTTAGCGTAGAAATTGTGTATTGCTTAAGCATATATTTTCATTGAGCAAGAGAGGTATTTGTCAACTTCTTAAAGAAAAGCTTCCTCATTTAACACAGAGTATTTAGGTAACTTTTCAAAAGATATTAAATCATAGAATTAATTTTGAAAAACTTCTCGTATACTTTGAAATTCAAAATTTCCGTAGAGTTAGTCGGCTGACTTACTCAATTGGGTCATTTTTGTACAAGTTAGTCGGTTAGACAGGTAGTTAACACCATTCGGTCTCTTAAAAAATTAATCCTGATAAATTTTCAGTCGGTTGGACAAGCTGCTGACACCACCATTTTGTCTCTCAAAAAATTAATTCTAATAAATAGTAAGTTAGCTGACTCAACTATGTTCAAAATAGTCAGTCAGTTGGAGAGACCAGGGAGTTAGTTGGCTAACTGATCCCAGTTAAAAAATGATCAGTCGGCTAGACAGATGTTTTTCCATTCTTTGTGCTTGTTAGTCGGTTGGCCAAAATGGTGTGTTCTGGTCAGTCGGCTGACCAGTCCTCTCTTTTTCATTTTTGATTTTTAAACTCTAGTTCATTTTGAAAAACTCAAGTACCACTCTTTCAAAATAATTTTCAAGGGTTTTAGAAGAAATAGTTTCTAAGTCTTATTATTCTAATGAGCTTCACATATCTAAATAATAATGAATTTTAAGTACTTACAAATATTCTTCTAAGCATGATCTCCTTAACCACTAAGTCTTCCAGTCTCTTAAGATTCAGTCTTTTACTTCAAGTCCTGATTAGCCTTTAAGCTCTTCATTTGTCATTCATTGCTTCAATATACTAAGAAGTTTTCACTTGATTGACTTTGATTTCCAGCTTACTTTCATGATTAACCATAAGGTCCTTTTACTTAGACCTGAAATAAAGCCACTCAACAATACATGTTAAAACATCCTTCATTTGTTATCATCAAAACAAAATTGAAAAACCAAGTTAGGCCAACACATAGAACTCTAGTAATGAAATATGGAGGCTATTTTATTTATTTCCACTGTAATTATATATTTACCATGGTATGAGGTACACAGACGTCACTAAAATGGCACCTCGGGCCTATGTGGTGGGTTGGGGTGCTACGGGTGGTATCAGAGCCTAGATTTACTAGGTTCTACAGACTTGGATGATTAATGATTATCAGAGTATAGTTTGAGATAGGATAAGAATGGGCATTTTAGACGAGTCTTGGTTCGCAAGCTTAAAGACAGTGATCCTTGACGATCTTTTGTGTTTTTCCTGGAATGACGATTTCATGAAAACCATGGTAAATCCATCGATGGTTTCATTTCTAGGTTGCGAGACTAAAGCTTGGAAATTAAGGTTGGGAATGTTAGGTTGGAGGAGTATGTACGTAGTATCAACATTATGACTAGAGGACGATACCTTGGCAGTTTTGTAGCGGAAGTTTATAAATGTTGCCTTTAACTGCAAACTCATATGTTTTAATTGTTAGTCATTTCATACTTGCATCAACCTTGATAAATGTGGAATTTCTAAAGTCGGTTTCTATCCTATGTTCAAGATGGATCCTAGGGGAAAGGAGGTCATGGCTGGAGGGGATAATCATGTGGATACCTTCAGCGAAGATGGCATTGATGCCTCGGCAGTGCTGCATAGTATAGCATGTCAAGCTAGGAAGGAAGCTTGGAGGGATTCCTGAGAGTAGGATCAGTGATTGGCTAACAGAGGCTGCACGTTCTAGCAATTTACATAGATGAATCCGCCAGCATTTTTAGGAGGAGTGGATCCAATTGCAGCTAAAATTTGGGTTCAGGAGATGGAGGAGCTATTAGGCATGCTAGAGTGCTTAGAGGAACAGAAGGTTTGGTTTGCCTCCTTTAAATTGGTGGTGGAAGCAAAGAGATGGTGGAGGTCAACAAAGCTAGTGGAGAAATAGCACCCAGGGCATGCATTTATTAACTGGAGTTGTTTCAGGGAGGTTTTCTTCAACATATACTTCTTTGTTGCCATCTGAGAGGCGAAGGCAGAGGATTTTCTTCACCTGACTAGGGGCCCATGATTGTGTAGTAGTATGCGGCTAGGTTTGTGGAGCTGTACCGTTTTGCTCTGCATATGATACCAAATGAGCCAAAGAAAGCTTGGATGTTTAAGAATCGTCTGAGGCAGCGTATAAGCGCTCAAGTAGTGGCGTTATTGACGCAGAATTTTACTGAGCTGGTGGACAGGGCCATGGCAATTGAGGCTAGTATCTAGGAGGGGGAAAAAGTAGCAAACCAGAAGAAGAGGCCCTTGCCTCAAGGTTTTCAGTTTGGCGCCAGCTAGGGTTCATGGAGGCGACCTGTTAACTTTATAGGCCAGCGATAGTAGATGGGATCTCGAGGCCCTCAGGGGAGTTCTCAACATTCTACCTATCCTAGGTGCCATAAGAGGCATTGGGGCGAGTGTAGGATTGGATTGACTATTTGTTATCGGTGTGGTGGGGTAGGACACAAGGTGCAAGACTGCCACGTGATATTGAATTACACACCTCCACAGCATCAATATTGGAGAGGTACTCAGGAACCCCGAGGTAGTCACCAGAGGGGCACTACCCAGGCGCAGGTGTATTCAATGACTCCGAGTGACGCTGAGCACACATGAGGTGTAGTTACAGGTAAAATTTATATGCTTTCAAATAAAACTGTTGTGCTTTTTCATTCAGGTGCGACACACTCATTTGTATCTTGGGAATTTATTAAATGGTGCGGGCTAGAAACACAGTCGTTAGATGCTGTGTTGGGTGTGGCCACGCCAACAGGGTCAATGGTAGTGTGTAGCAAGATAATTAGAGACTACTTAGTAGATTTTCAAGGGAGAAAGCTGCTCGCTAGTCTAATCGTCTTTGATATGTATGGATTAGCTAGCATCCAGCTACACCGGCATTGATTGCCTCAGAAAGGAGGTAGTGTTCAGACCTCTAGGGGAGCAGGAATTTAGATTTATCGGGTCATGTGTGCACTCAGCACCATAGATCCTTTCAGCGATTCAGGAGAAGAGGTTGCTTCGAGATGGTTACCAAGGATATCTTGCTTTTGCGAAAGAAGCACTGGAGGAGGAACTGAAGCTAGAGGATATCCCAGTAATAAGGGAGTTCTCAGACGTCTTTCTAGAGGACTTACCAGGATTGCCACTAGATGGTGAAGTGGAATTCGCCATTGAATTAACTCTAGGGATGGTGCCAATTTCCAAGGCTCCATACCGAATGGCTCCAGGTGAGCTAAAGGAGGTAAAGGAGAAGTTATTGGAACTTCTTGACAAGGGGTTCATCAGACCGATCGTATCACCTTGGGGAGCACTAGTGTTGTTCGTGAAGAAGAAGGATGGGTTGATGAAGATGTGCATCGACCACATAGAGATTAATAAGGTGACAATGAAAAATAAGTATCCATTACCTCGTATTGATGATTTGTTTGACCAGCTAAAGGGCGCTCAGGTTTTCTCTAAAATTGATCTGCGATTTGGGTATCATCAGTTTTAGGTGAAATTAGAGGATGTATAGAAGACAGCTTTCCGCACCCGGTATGGCCGTAATGAATTTCTGGTTAGGCCATTTGGTTTGACGAATGCACCTACAACATTCATGGATATGATGAACAGGGTGCATGTGTAACAACCTAGAAAATAATGGTATTTAAATAATAAAGAGAGAGGGAAATGGAAACAGAAAGGGAAGGAGGCAGCAGGCTTCGACGACATTGCATTTTGGATGGAATAACCTGGAAGTAATACACAGGACCTCGTTGACGAACACAGGGAGTTCGTCGACTAGTGCATAAGGGGACCTCATCGACGAAGCTATGCCTCGTCGATGAGAAAATACCGAGAAGGGTTTTTGGGATAGTCTGAAATTCTTCGACGAGGGAGGAAGTTTGTCGACGAAATTATGAAAGGACTCGTAGACGAGGTGACGTGTCTCGTCGACAAATCTGACTCTATAAATAGTGAAAACCTAGATTTTAGAAAAAATTTAGCGTAGGAAGTCCTCTTTTCTCTCTCTCTATGTCCCTCTCTCCTTCTCTCTTCCATTTCAGGCCTTTTTCTCATCGGATCAAAGATCTAAAGCCACCACGACACTCCTGGCGAAGTTCTTTGCAAATTTGCTGGAGCTGATCGTTGGTGGAGTTGGTTTGGATTTCGTCCCAATCTCAGGATAAGGCATTTTATTCAGTATTTATCTTTCCCTTAGTTATAAGAAATATAATACACGAAGAAATACTGATGTTTTGTTCTAAGGGATGTGGTTTTTAAGGTGTTGAGTGGAGAGCCCTGCAGGTGTAGGGTTAGAGTACAGTAGGGGCTTTTCAGAGATAAGGTAGGGGAAATATGTTATGCTAGGAATTTTTATAATGTTATCAAAGATTTTACACATATGTACATACCAGTTTATTACCCAGTTTTATAGAATATGAGTTTTAAATACTTGTGTGGCCTGAGTAGATATTTATGTGCTGAACAACTTATATATTTTTTACAGTATATCATACTATACTGATTACACAGATATAGACAGTATGTTACAGATATTTTATCTAGAAAAGTATATGATAGTTTTACTTAGATCAGAATAAATTATAGCATTATACAAAACAGTGTATACAATATTTATAGTTTGCTATGTTTCCTATTACCATAACATTTAGAGCATATAGACAGAGTATATAGACATATTATACAGACAGATATACAGAGATAGCATCAAAATGCTATAGATATATGATATAGAGATTACAGGATTTACAATATAGAAAGATAGCGTTATGGTAATTTTGGAAACAAGATGAAAACAGTAAAAGAGCATATATATATATATATATATATGTATATATATGTAGTATCAGATCCCTGAGGAATGATTACAGACATATACAGATAAAGAATACAGAGCACGATACCGTTGCTAGATATAGATATAGTGCAACCACATATCTCAGATAGTGTGTGGGTACCGTCAGCCGTGCTCGGAGAGTATGTAGCTCCCTAGTTCATTGGGTTGAGGGGGCCGGTCTGATGAGGTAGTAGCCAATCCCGCACCTAGGAGAGTATGCAGTTTGGTTGGCGTGAGGTAGTGTAGAGTATAATGACTTACTTGGAGGGCCGACCAGGTTAAGTCCTGCCTACGGGCCGCATAACCCTGTCATGAGGGGTCAAATCATGACATACAGAGTCCCATGGAAAGAACACAGTTATGTATATGTATACAGTTTTACAACTTTTATTATATATAGTATGATGTAGCACTATGAATGATAGAAAGTTCAGATGATACAAATGTTTTAAGTTATTATACATGTGTTGTACATAATTGCTAGATTATGCAGTTTTTAAATACTATTACAATAATTTTATGACTCGGTCGCCACACACCAGTAATAACATATTTCCACTTATTGAGCATCGACTCAACCCATTACTTTACCATTTTTTAGGATAGACAGTTAGGCGAGCAGATTAGGCTCGTGGATAGGAAGTTTACTTGATTACCCCGGTTGTAGGGTGAGTTATGACAGGATTTTATAGTTTTAAGGTAGATGATGCTAAAGGGGTTTATTTTGTATGGTTGTGGCTTGTATATATTGTCTTCTGGTATTATATAGCATATATATAAATGGTTATATGATTTGTGTTTCTGCTGCTTAGGTATGGATGTAGATATACATACCAAAAAAAAAAAAAATGGTAAGAATTTTGAGGATGTTACATTTTGGTATCAGAGCCTAGGTTGCTAGGTTCTGTTGACTCTAAAGTGCAGCGAAAAACAATACCAGAATATAGGAAAAAGATTTGAGATTTTGTTATGTGATCTGGATACAGGATTTTGTGATTGTTTCTGTGTTTTTCCTAGGGTGACGATTCCAGGAAAACCATAGTAAACTTTCGATGAGTCATATGTTTAGGCTATAGGATTGGATTATGGGATAGAATCAAGGGGAAAATTTGATGTGTAGGAAATAGGATTCTAAAAATGGTGTTCTATATGTTTATAGGATGGACCTAGGAGGTAGCAGCGCTTACGCCAATGGGGATGATGGAGCAGGTCCTTTTGGCGTAGGAGGTGGAGATTCATATGTTGTGTTTCGTAGTGTGGCTTAGCAAGTTATAGCTGAGATAGCACGGAGCTCTAGAGAGCAGGGAGGTCCATCTCTAGTTCAGGGATGTACCATAGAGAAATTCATGAAGATGAATCCGCCAGCTTTTTCTGGAGCGACCAATCCTGTAGTTGCTGAGAATTGGATGCAAGAGATAGAGAAGATTTTGACAGTACTTCATTGCACCGATGAGCACAGGGTCTTATATACTACATACAGGCTGGCAAGGGAGGCCAAGAGATGGCGGTCAACCACCAAACTGTTGGAGGAGCAGAGGGCGATACCAGTTCAGACGACTTGGGCCCAATTCAGGGACATGTTCTTTGATAGATATTATCCTGCTTCAGTTAGAGATGCTCGAGTACAGGAGTTTCTGAGTCTGTCGCAGGGGTCATTGACTGTTCAGCAGTACGCTGTGAGACTTATTGAACTATTACGTTTCTGCCCCTATATTGTACCATATGAAGCAAATAAGGCTAGAATGTTTGAGAGAAACCTGAGGCATGATATTTATAGGCAGGTGGCAGTACTGAGGATCCAGGACTTCTCAGAGTTGGTTGTCAGGGCTATTATAGCAAAGGAAAGTTTGCCTAGGGAGACTGAGACGTAGAGTTAGAGAAAGAGGACTACACCCTCAAGTTTTTAGGTGGGTCCTAGCCGAGGCCCTTGGAAAGGGGGTAGATTTGGCGGAGGCCAGAAACGAATGGTAAAGCATGGTGGATTTTAGGGTAGACAGCTTCCTGCCATTTGTCCTAGATGCAGACGGAGACATCCTGATGAGTGCCGACTGGGGGAAATTGTTTGTTATCAATGCAAGAGGCCTGGTCAAATGGCTCGTTCATTTTAGATGTCGTCGAGTTATACACAGGCTCCCAGAGGTGGATATCAGGCGCCCCGCGGTGGTCAGCAGAGGAACACTGCACCTGAGAGGGTCTACGCATTGACACCAGGAGATGCTGAGACGACTAGAGACATGGTCACAAGTACTCTTACTACTTTACCATATAAAATTATTGTTTTGTTTGATACAGGTGCCACCCACTCTTTTATATCGGCGGGATATATGAAAATAGCTGGAATAGAGACACAACCATTAGATATAGAATTGTCTGTGGGTACGCCGATGGGATCTATGATTAGATGTAGAAGGGTACTTCAGAATTTTCCAGTAAGTATTCAGGAGAGAGTGCTTTTAGCCAATCTTGTGGTCCTGAATATGCAGGGATTTGATGTGATACTGGGTATGGATTGGTTAGCTATTTATCACGCTAGTATTGATTGTCATCAGAAAGAAGTAATTTTCAGACCCCCGGGTGAGCCAGAATTTAGATTTACGGGTTCACGCGTACATGCCTCGCCATAGCTGGTGTTAGCTGTTCATGTGAGGAGACTGTTACAGGATGGTTGTCAGGGGTATGTCGCATACATAAAAGAATTTCCAAAAGAAGCATTAAGCCAAGTTGATATACTAGTAGTGAGAGAGTTTCCAGATGTATTTCTAGAAGAATTACCTGGTTTGCCGCCTGATCAAGAGATTGAGTTTACTATAGACTTATTGTCGGGATCTGCACCAGTATCTAAAGCATCGTACCATATGGCTTCAGTCGAGTTGAAAGAACTGAAAGATCAGCTATAGAAATTACTGGATAAGGGTTTATCAGGCCCAGTGTGTCGCCCTAGGGAGCGCCAGTTCTGTTCGTGAAAAAGAAAGATGGAACCATGAGGTTGTGCATCGATTATAGAGAGATAAATAAATTAACAGTCAAGAATAAATATCCTCTCCCTAGGATCAATGATTTATTTGGTCAGCTCTAGGGGACCCAAGTTTACTCTAAAATTGACCTGTGGTCAGGTTACCATAAGGTAAAAGTTAGAGCAGGGGACATTTCGAAGACCGCTTTTCGTACCAGATATGGGCATTACGAGTTTTTAGTGATGCCATTTGGGTTAACTAATGCACCAACAGTGTTCATGGATTTGATGAATCGGGTATTCCATCAATACTTAGTGAAATTAGGATAGCTTCCCAAGAGAGGGGTGAATTGGGAATTTAAAAACTTTCTTTTTAATTCCTTTTAAGAATACTTAACTTCTTTTATTGTTTAACCAATTATTTTACTTGTTTGTTTAATTTGTCAAACACACAATAACTTGGTTTCTTTTATACAATCAACAACACAAGCACTTAAACAACTAAATCACCAAACAACCTTTCAATCAACCACACTATCCACACTAATCAAACACAATTTGAAAGCAAACAACCAAACCAAAATTAAGATATATAGTAGTAAGAAATTAGGACAGTTGTTTGTTTATGTATGCCTTATAAATATGAATCAAGCCCAGTAGTTGAATGATATGCTTGTTAAAATAAACTTGCTTCTTTTATATGATTTACAACCACACATCCACACTCTTCCCAAAATTCAGAATTCAAGTAAACTATTAGTTAATTTTCTTTGGGTGTTTTAACCAAGTAACGTACTCTCGTATGATTTCCGCAAAGTATGGTTTAACCAACGTACCCTCTTTTGGTTTTCGCAACCCAAATCAAAATTAAACTTTGAGTTTGTTTGATTTCCAAATATACGTAGTGTATATGATTTCAAATTTAAACTATCCACGCAATATAAATATGCTGAAAATAAAGAGTAAGGGAAAGAGAGAGTGAGACACAGGATTTTACGAGGTCCGGCTTCAACATAGCCTACGTCCTCGCCTTTGGAAAAAACCACCAAAGGATTCACTAAACCTGTTCCTTTACCAGGTGGAACAATACCTTTACACACTCATTTAGAAGGCTAGATCAGCACCTCTCTAAGCGATAATCCCTCGCCTAGCCAACGATTCAGAAAACCTGGAATCGTCACAATCTACAAGAATATAATATAAATTTTGCGTACAAAAAATACTCTCAAAATTTAGAACAGGTTGTACAAATTGAGATGTAAATTGTACTTCAAAAAAACCAAAGAAAATTAGTTTATATGAAGCTCTAAAGTTTTTAGAAGTCACCAATGGTTCGTTTAAAAGAGAAATGGAATTACAACCCAGAACCGAGCTTTGATATTTTCAATCAACCAAAATTGTAGAATTCCTCTCGAGCAAAAGATGTGAGTAAAGAAGAACTTTAGGAGAATTTCAGCACAAGATGAATTTCAAATTTTATCTGATTTCTCTCTTTTCTTGTGTTTTCTCTATCTTGTTTTTTTATTACCCAAAGAGGTATTTATAAGGTTTTTCAAAGAATAATGTCCTCATTAAATTAGGTAGCATTAAATTATTGAAATAATTTTGAAATTCAAAAATTTTCAAAAAACAATTTTCTCATTTAATTAGGTAGCAATAAATTATTGAATTAATTTTGAAATTTAAAATTTTTCCAAAGAACAATTTCCTCATTTAATTAAATTATTGAACTAATTTTGAAATTCAAAATTTTTCCAACGAACAATTTTCTCATTTCATTAAATTATTGAATTAAACTCTTTTTTGCTTAATTAATCTTGGATTGTTAACTTGTTTAACCTTGAAAAATGTGTTCCAAGACTTAAACTAAAGTCTCTAAGTCTCTTTGCCTAATGAGCTTCAAAATGAAAAAAAGAAAAAAAATATTTTAAGCTCTTTTAATAAGGTGTTTCTTAGTTTCTTTTTACTTATGAGAGCTTCACATATCTAACTAGCATTTGACTTTGAAGTACTTACAACAGTTCTTCTGATTATGGTCTTCTTAAATTCGTCAGCCTCCTTCAGCCTTTTGAGGTTCACTTTTGACTCTTGGTTTGCTTGCCTTTAAACTTCATCATTTGTCATTCATTACCTTCAACATTCTGAGGAGCTTTCACTAAATTAACATTGAGCTTCAACCTATCAACCTTGAGAGTTCTTTTACCTAAAACACATCACTTAATATTATATGTTAAAGCATCCTTCATTTTGTTATCATCAAAACAGGATTGAAAAGCCTAGTTAGGTCAACACTTAGATCAGTTTTTGGTTGTGTTCATCAATGATATACTGGTCTATTAAAGAAGTTTTGAGGAGAACGAACATCATTTGATACTGGTGTTGCAAGTATTAAGGGAAAGGAAATTATATGAAAAATTCAAGAAATGTGAGTTCTGGTTAAGGCAGGTTACTTTTCTCGGCCATGTGATCTCAGAAGCAGGAGTATCAATTGATCCGAATAAGATAGAGGCTGTGGTGAGTTGGGAAAGGTCGGGAAGTATTCAAGAAGTTATGAGCTTTTAGGGATTAGCAGGTTATTACTGGCGCTTTGTGGATGGTTTCTCCAGGCTATCAGGTCCATTAACACGACTTACGAGGAAAAATGTAAAATTTGAACGGACTTATGACTGTGAGCAGAGTTTTCAAGGGTTAAAGCAGCGGTTAGTATCAGCTCCGGCATTAGCTATTCCATCAGGGGAAGACGGTTTTATAATATACAGTGATGCCTCTTTGAAGGGTCTTGGATGTGTGTTGATGCAGGTCGATAGGGTTATTGCATATACGTCTAGGAAGCTTAAAGAATATGAGAAGAATTATCCTATCCATGACTTACAGCTTGCTGCAGTGGTGTATGCTCTTAAGATTTGGAAGCATTAACTATATGGTGGAAAATGCGATATTTTCACGGATCACTAGAGCCTGAAATATTTCTTCACCCAGATAGAGCTAAATATGAGACAAAGAAGATGATTAGAACTCATTAAAGACTATGATTGCACAATTAGTTATCATCCAAGAAAAGCAAATGTGGTAGCAGATGCTCTGAGTAGGAAGTTAAGGGGATTAGCACTAGCAGCCATGAAGATTCCACATTCAATTTTAATGGATTTGGAGAAGCTAAGTTTAGAGTTAATAGAGGAGGGTCCGCAGGTGGTCATTGCCAGTCTAGTGGTTCAGCCTACGCTTTACGAGACGATTAAAGCAGCTTAGGGTGATGATGCAGAGTTGGTAGTGGTGATGGCTAGAGTACGTGATGGTCAGGGTGAGAAGTTCAACATATCAGATGATGGAGCTCTGTGATTCCGTACTAGGCTATGTGTTCCTGTAGATATTGAGATAAGGAGAACTATACTGGAAGAGGCCCATAGATCCCTATACATGGCCCATCCCGGTAGTACTAAAATGAACAGGGACCTACGAGAGTATTTCTGGTGGAGTGGAATAAAGAGGGAGATAGCTGAATTTGTTCAGCAATGCTTGAGTGTCAGAAGGTTAAAGCTGAGCACCAGAGACCGGCAGGACAATTGCAGCCACTATTCATTCCAAAATGGAAATGGAACCACGTTTCAATGGACTTCATTACGGGGTTACCACTAGTGCGATAGGGATTAAATGCGATTTGGGTGGTTGTTGGTCGTCTGGAAAAAACCGCTCATTTCATCCCAATTAAAATTGGCTATTCCATGGATAGGTTGACAGAGATATATGTTCAGGAGATAGTTCGCATCCATGGTGTGCCGGTATCCATAGTCTCTAACCAAGATCCTCGGTTTACTTCACGATTCTAGAAAATTTTTCAGGAGGCTATGGGTACACAGTTAGCTTTTAGCACTGCTTTCCATCCCCAGACAGATGGTCAGACTGAGAGAACAATTCAGATACTAGAGGATATGCTTCGTGCTTATGTGCTTTATTTTGGAGGCAGTTGGATTCAATTTATGTCGTTAGTTGAGTTTGCTTACAATAATAGCTATTAGGCTAGCATCGGCATGGCACCTTACAAGGCATTATATGGCAGGAGATGTCGTTCTCCCCTTTTCTTGGATGAAGTAGGTGAAAGGCAAGTTTTGGGTCCCGAGATAATACAACAGGCATCCGACAAAGTCTGATTAATTAGAGAAAGGATCAGTACCGCACAGAGTCGGCAGAAAAGCTATGCAGACACTCATGGCCAAGAGTTGGAATTTGATGTGGGAGATCGAGTATTTTTGAAGATAGCTCCTCTAAAAGGAGTTATGAGGTTTGGAAAAAAGGGCAAGTTGAGCCCTAGGTATATTGGCCCTTTTGAGATACTTGAGAAAATAGGGTCAGTTGCCTATAGGCTAGCTTTGCCGCCAGCTTTGGCTCCTCGAATTCATGACGTGTTTCATGTTGTCATGTTAAGGAAATACGTCCTAGACCCATCCCACATCATTAGCTATGCAAAGATAGAGCTTAAGGATTCATTGGCATAAGAAGAAGTACCAGTACAGATTTTGGACAAAAAGGTTCATACTTTACGCACTAAAGAAATATAGTTAGTTAAAGTTTTGTGGATGAATCATGCCATAGAGGAAGCTTCTTGGGAGCTCGAGGAGCAGATCAGACAGAAATACCCGAAATTGTTCCAAGAGGTATAGAGGTACTTGTCGCGACGTCTCGGGCACGCGTGTGCCCCGGGCGGCGAAATTAAAATCAACTTATTAATTTCAAGGAAAATATTGAATGTTGGAGTCGCCACTAACCTTTTAGTGTGGTTAGAACACATGGTTACTACCCCGTTAGGGGTAGAGTGGGTCTATATTACCAGAGTTAGGTTCGGGAGTTCGGTTACGCGAGGGGAAGGTACAAGCACCCCCTACGCGCCCGTTCTTACGAACGGTACCTAATTAATTTGAAATTATCCCTAAGTTAATCTAATAAGTCTTTTGATTACTCCTTTTTATGAATTTATAAATACACGTAAAAAAATAAATAAATAAATACAATATATACATATACATTCCCTCAGAGCTTAAGGTACATGAAGCCCGAAGGCTAATACCCCCCACAATTAAATCATAGGGATTAAAAATCAAAAATACTTTATAAAATACGCTCCCAAATTTTAGAAATTTTGTGGGTTTTCCTAAGTATGAAAATACTAGTTTGGGAGGTTTTACTATATATTAATAAGATAATAAGTTAAAATATTAAATTATCACAATGCATATAAAAATAGTAATGATAATAAGCATATCTATTAAAATATTACAACTTTCAAAACAGGCAATAAAATACCATATGTATACATACATATATATATATATTAAAACACTCAAGATACTATACAAGGTAATACCATCTAAAAAAAAATACCCTAATAAGTGAAGCTAAATAATAATTATACCATAATATTATATATAATATCATACTAAGCAAAATATATACCAAAATACTAAACTTACCATAATGATTGATACCTTTATTTGTAAACATGATAAAATATTAGAATACGAATACTAAATATCAGAAAATATTAATATGAGTATAAATAACACATAAAGAAAACCCTAAGTAATTAAAATTGAACATACATCAACAATGAAAACCCTAAATAGCCCTAAACATATGGATTAAGTAAATAATTACAATAACTATTCTAGCTACGTATTAAACATACAACAATAATATTAACAATTCAACGAATAAAATGAAATTAAACTTTAAATATCTAGACAAGTTCCAACTATAAAAATTCCATACTCAAGAAAATTAACTTATATGAACAATGTAATCAAAACTTACCCTGCGTATCAAAAATTAAAATGACTATAAAAATTATAAAAACCTATGTACCTGCATACGCAAAGAAAAAAAACAAAAATCAAGACATTAGATATTAGGACAAACCAAAACTAGCAAAAAATAATAATAATAATAATAATAATAATAATAATAATAATAATAATAATAATAGCTAAATACTACAACAAATATTATATCAACATACACACATACATAGCCTAGATATAAACATTAACTAAATATTACAGCAAATAATGTATTAATATACATATATACACATAGCCTATATGCAAATATTTAACTAAAAGCTACAACAAGTATTATATTAATATACACGCACTAAATACCACAATAGATATTATTTTAATACATACCCACATGCAAATAAGAGAAAAGAGAAAAAAATAAAAATAAAAACTTGAGCTTTAAGATTTAAAATAAAACCAATATACATATATAAATAAACCCAATTAAATGTATATAAAAACAAATTAAACTTTACATGTACATGTATATATATATATATATAGACATATATATGTGCTAGCAAAAGTAAGCAACAATGTTAGTGTCTCAAATATTCCAAAACAAATAAAGATGAAAAATAAATAAATAAACCAGTAAATAAAAATAAAACAAAGTTCATGTGTGTGTGTGTGCGCGCGCGCTATGTGTGTCTACATGCAGTGGGGCTTACAGAGGGGGCCGGAGATGGGAATCGTGGCTGGAGGGGGCTCGGTTTGCCTGTGAGATGGCCGGAGACAGCCGCGGCTGGGATTGGTATTCGGAGTAGCAGAGTTGCTGTGCGCGGCTGGAGGGAGGCGGGGAGATGGTAGGCCGCAAGGTGGCTGCTGTGTGGTTCTCGGATGGTTGCAGCGGCGACGGTGAACGACGATGGCGGGTGAAGGTGACGGTAAGCGCCGACAAAGCTAAGACTGTTATGGTACGGCGCTGTTCTAGAATAACAACGGAGATGGTGTCTTCGGCTGGGAGATATGAGCGCTGGCCAAGGAGGAGTTTCAACGGAGAAAAGGCCGGCTGAGGAAAGCTGCTGCTGCTATCGCCGGAACTATTGGGGAGGCTCGCCGAAGTGTGTCTGTGCTAGTCTGCGGGAAACGATGGCATGGATGGTATGTCGGGGATTGCAGAAAGGGACGGTTGGGATGCCGGGTGAAAGCCGTGGCCATGGAAGAAAGAAGAAGAAGATGGAGAAGGAGACACAACAAGAAAATTGTTTATTTTTTTTTCGCTCGGCTACGCTGCTCTGCCCCCCATTGTGTGTTCCCCCCTTTGCCATTATATAAAAAAACATCCCAAAACCCTAAAACAACTTCCCTTTTTTGATTTTCTTTTTCTTTTTCTTTTTTTTTATGCTTTTATCCTTATGGTAATAATGAAAATGGAAATAGTAATAATAATTATCATAATAATATAAGTATCAATAAGGTAATAATAATAATAATACTACTACTAATAGTAAATAATAATAAATAATTATAGCAAAAATAAAAATTAAGATACTTATTGGTAAAATAATAATAATAATAATATTAAAAAATAAAGTAATAATACTAATATTAAAAGTAATAAATAATAATAATAATAATGATAACATTACTAAAAATAATAATAGCCAAAATAAGATACTAATAATAATAATAATAATAATAATAATAATAATAATAATAATAATAATAATAATAATAGTGATAATAATAATAATAATAATAATAATAATAATAATAATAATAATAAAAGGGGACCCAGTGTTCTATTTGGCTAGGGCAAAAATAGGGTGTCTACAGCTGCCCCTCTTTGTAGACTTAGTTGCTTCAATGTAACGGTAGGAACTCTCCCACGTTTTTTTTGTAGCAACAAGCCTGCAAAGATAAAAGACACCTATTTTAGCCAAGCCATTCAACTCTCTATGGCTTTTCAGGTTAATCAAGAGTTGTTTACTTCTGCCAACCAGAGGCGATCTGCACTGAATGTAAGAATCCAGGTTGAGGTACACAGGGATGGCTTGCTATGAATGTAAGAATCCGAGCCGTAGGGATACGATGATCCAGCCATGGGACACAATGATGGCTTGCTTCGAATGTAAGAATCCAAGCCGTAGGGACACGATGATCCAGCCATGGGACACAATGATGGCTTGCTTCGAATGTAAGAATCCGAGCCGTAGGGACACGATGATCCAGCCATGGGACATAATGATGGCTTGCTTCGAATGTAAGAATCTGAGTCGTAGGTACACGATGATCCAGCCATGGGACACAATGATGGCTTGTTTCGAATGTAAGAATCCGAGCCGTAGGGACACGATGATCCAGCCATGGGACACAATGATGGCTTGCTTCGAATGTAAGAATCCGAGCCGTAGGGACACGATGATCCAGCCATGGGACACAATGATGGCTTGCTTCGAATGTAAGAATCCGAGCCGTAGGGACACGATGATCCAGCCATGGGACACAATGATGGCTTGCTTCGAATGTAAGAATCCGAGCCGTAGGGATACGATGATCCGAGCCACCTCAACCAGTAACAAGATGTGAAAGCAAAGTTTGGAAAGTTGTTACTCTATTTGGAAAATGCGCTTGGGGTAAAATCCGAATGTCAATGAATGAATCCCCTTGTCTTTGGGATCTGTTGCCCCAGTATCAAAATAAATCAACGTGTGCCTGGGGCAACTTGCCCTAGTTTTCCAAGTAAATAAATGTGTGCTTGGGGTTAGTTACCCCAGCTCATAATTAAACACAACAGGAATCTCTCCATCAAGGTTGTCAAATAATCATTCGAAAGCTCAAGACAAGAGTGAAGGGTGCTTTATTGCTGCTTGTGATACTAGAATGCAATGATATGTTACTATATGTATGCATGTTGCTAACTTATAATGCGGTGATATGTCGCTATTGATATGCATGTTACTAACTTGTGATTATATGTATGCATTTTTTATTTTTTATTTTTTTGTGTAATGTATGAAACACACCATGGCGATGCATGAGATGTATGGTAATGCGTGAAATGCATGACAATGCATGAGATGCGTGAAATGTAGGTAATGCATGCAATGAATGACAATGCATGAAATGTAGGCTATGCATGAAATGCATGGCAATGCATGAGATGTGTGGTAATGTGTGAAATATAAGGCAATGCATGGCAATGCATGGCAATGTATGAATCTTTTCTCCCAATGTGCTTGTGATCAATGACCTCATCTTTGGTCTCTATATGAAACTCGCCATATTTGAATGGATCTGT
The DNA here is from genome assembly GCF_029873635.1 of Malania oleifera. Taxonomy (NCBI): domain Eukaryota; kingdom Viridiplantae; phylum Streptophyta; class Magnoliopsida; order Santalales; family Ximeniaceae; genus Malania; species Malania oleifera. The sequence goes on from NC_080425.1 coordinate 53,441,637, forward strand.
AACTGATTTTGGCTTAATCTTCTTTATTCATCCAGTCATGAAAGTGACCGACTCAGCTCAAATGAAAATCACAAAATTTGCCCCAGTTGAATGGACCTACAGCTGATCTTGACTCTGATTTTATATTCCAATATGATAGGAAGGCGCTTGAATGGGACCTACTGAGACTCAACTCGAAATTTGCCCCAGTTAAATTCATCTACCACTGATCTTGACTCTATTGTTGGATTCTCTTTGAAACTTGACATAATATTTGCCTCAGTTAGGCCGCTCTTTTCTCGACAGGTATCTTGTTGTAGAAAGTACTAGGGAGTTTGAAACCTTTTGACTATCTATCCTCTTTTAATGCTCTAAAGAGTAAGAAGGGGTTTTTTTTTTTTTCAATGAACGATGACTGATTATGCAACTATGACATCAACTTGCTAAATCAAAAGGCCATCCACACAAAATAAATGTTTTACCATGTTTCAATGCTATCATAGGGGAAAATTCATACCAATATTCAATAGTCGTATAACGTTGATTTCTTAGCCTGGACGACTGTCATTCTCTTCAACTGCCCCAGTTCCATCAACCCATGCTTTGATCTCAAGATGGTCTTTAAGACTCGTTATGAAACGTAGGCTTAAGGATGTAGGCTTTCAGAATAAAAGGGAAACTAAGGCTCAAATATACCACCCCAAATGATGTTTTATGCCCCTAGTTCGAGTTGAGGCGTTTTGCAAGATGTTGACCGAACTTGTTATTTAAACAAGCTGCCTACGTACCTTTTCAAGATCAGTTCATTACGTAGTTCAGACTCAACATTGAGTCTGACAAATCATTTAAGACAACAATGTATACCAATCTGGTCAGGACTTTCTTTTGGATTATAATGTAGGCTAAGGGTATGGGTTGAAGAAAGAAAGATTTAAATAAGGCTCAAAATTTATCGATTTCATCGAGGGTAATTTGGTCAAAGATCACATATGTAGTATGTCCCATATTTTTCTTTCTTCTCCCTTTTCATCTTCTTTTCCTTCTTTTACTGCAACTTTCACCTTTTCTTTTATAAAGGAATCTTGACTTCATTTTCATTTGAACTTCAATTGGGACCAATCTTTTTTTTTTTTTTTTTAAAAAAACTGCCCCAGTGTGGGGTGTGATCCTTTGACGGGTTAATCAAGAAATGAATCTTTCAGGCTCAAAAAGGGTTTGCAAGGGATTTCTTCTTTGACTTTCTTTTGGGTAGCAGAACAATGGCCTGCCATCCTTTTGGTAATGACTATTGTCTCAAATGATTTGCCAAACGCTAAGGGACCCAAACCCAGGTTGGATTTTTGGTGATCTGACTTTTAAGAAAAAGCTGGTTTAACATTCAGGTTCAATTTGGTTAACAAATGGTAAATCATTGTTTGGGTTCTTTTAGGGATAACTGGTCAGCCAAAGAGGGCCATCCATCATTTGATCAAAACATGAGTGATTAATTTATCAAAACAGTGCAGCCACCTCGTTGAATTCCTTGGAAAGTAAAAAAAAAAAAACTTCTTCATAATGTCTGAATTCAATAATTGTTTCATCCTTTAACATCTCTTTCTAGCTCATGAACACTGGCAATATTACTTTCCCTATTCCGGCATGAAACATAAGCAAACATAATTTGGCAATGGGACTCATGATGCAAGTGAGATAACGAAATGCATAATTCATTTTATTGAATATAGAAACTATTCCAAGACACAGACGTCCACGGATTACGAAAAGCAAATAACAATGGAAAACAAAAGAACATCAACTGAAAAGGATTAGATAGTCAAAAGTTCGGTACTCCATCACTTTAGCCTCGACGGATAATGACTGAAACCATTGATTTGGGAACCTCCTGGATATGTCAACTACTTCCTTCCTCGTTTTTGGGCAAAGGATTCCCCTAGACTCCCGGTTGCTTGTCATCAAAAGCTAACCATCCTGCATCTCTTAACGATTGCACCTTATGCTTGAAAGCCCAACAACGGTCAATACTATGGCCGGGAGAGTTAGCATGGTACTCACAACGAACCCCAGGATCATACCACTGTGGAGAAGGGTTCGCAACGGGCGTCCCAGGGATTGCAGACACCATCCCCTTTTCCCGCAGCTTAGGAAATAATTCGGCATATGTCATGGGAATGGGGTCCACCCTTCGGAAGTTTCTGGTCACAGACCTGTCTTGTGTTTGCTGATTCGGTGGACCAGAGTGAACAATCTAGGACTTTGTGCCTGTATGCGCCGTTTGATTTCCCATGGGCTCAAAATCAAAGTTTCTCTTGGGCCATTGGTTCCCACCTCTGGTATACTGATTCTTCCAATTAAACTGCCCCTGTATCATTTGTGCTTCTTCCTCCTTCTTCCTATTAGTCCACCTTTTGCCTAAACTGATTTCTGAGCCACTATCCTTGACTAGGCCTGCCTTGATATCACCTTCAATTCTTCCTCCCGCAGCCACAATGTCCATAAAATCATGGGGAGTTGCTCCCCGAAGATGTGTGCGGTAAGGGTCTTTTAATGTGCTCACGAACAAGGAGATGGCCTCTCGGTCACTCACCGGGGGGTCCACTTGGATTGACATATCTCTCCACCTATAAGCATATTCTCTGAATCTTTCGGTGGATTTCTTCTCCATCTCTTGTAGAGTCATTCGATCAGGCGCCATTTCCGTCACATGGCGGTAGTGAGTAACAGAAGCGTTAGCTAAATCCTTCCAAGTGCGGACCCGAGCCTTATCTTGTTGAATGTACCAACGGATGGCGGACCCGATCAAACTACTTTGAAAGCAATGCATCATTAGTTTTTCATCGTCTGAGTACGCGGCCATTGCTTGGCAGTACATCACTAAACGTGTTCGAGGGCACCGGGTCCCTTCAAACTTTTCAAAGTCTGGCATTTTGAACTTTGGTGGCAGGGTGACTTTAGGCACCAAGCAAAGGTCATTTGGATTAACTAAATCAAAAGTATTAGAACCTTCCATTGCTTTTAAGCGCTCTTCTAATACGTCACAGCGACGCTCAGCCTCAAATTTGCTGATCCCCATATCAGAAGGTACTAATGGAGGAGTTCCTACTACTGGGAACCCCTGTGCTGGCATAGCAGGGATGAAATGAGGCATATTTGGCGGTGGACCCCCCATGACACCAGGCGGTGGAATTAATGTTTGTCCATGATCTGGGGTGAACCCTAGGGGATGAGCGGGGTCCATATCTACTTCGGGATCAACATGCACTGCCTTTCCCTTGTTCATCAGTAACTCCAGAACCTTACTTATCTTGTCATTTATCTCTTCTTGTCCTTGTTCTAGACCTAGGACTCTATTTTCCAATTGTTCACTCATTTCTCTCGCTCTTCGCCTGGTATTGTATTGATGCGTGGTGGTCTCAATTATTGCTTTATATTACTCAAACTACCTCTTTGAATTGAAAACCAACAATTTCCTCTTTAGAATCATGAATGCACAATTATGTACTGCATGAGTGAATGTGTTTTGATGCATGATTAGGGTATGCAATAGGTGTTTATGCATGGATGCAACTAGTGCACTTATATATACAAACAAAGATATGAGTGTGCATGCAACCTATCGTGCATGACTATGTAAGAAATGAAGTGCATGCATACGATGTAACCTAAATGAAAACTTAGCCAGGATTCTAGAAAATTCCACTAATGAAACATTTCAAAGATTAAAGCGACCATTGATAGGTGACGATTTCAATTCAATTTCTTCGCTCAACCATTCCTTTCTTTGATGATGGTCAATGTACCTTAGACCCCACGAAGGGTCAAATTATGGTCTGAGTTTGGGGTTGACCCAGGCTAGTCAACCCGTGGATTTATTCAATGTGGACTTGTGGACTTTAGTGTGTACTTGGACCTCAAGTATTTTAAAATATGGGCTTCGACCTATTTCATGATGGGCTAAGGCCCTAGTTGAAAAGGAATTGGGCTTGGATTACTTGAAAAAATGTTGGCCCGAATTTTTAGGTGATAGGGCTGAAGCCCATTTTTGGAAATCTGGGTTTGACCCTCTTTGGAAATCATATCTGGGCCAAGTTTTTACTTAGGAAAATGTCGGGCCTAGGTTTGTTTTTAAAGAATTGGGCCCGATTTATTTGAAAAGGATTGGGTCGACCCATATTTCATGATGGGCTGAGGCCCTAGTTGAAAAGGAATTGGGCTTGGATTACTTGAAAAAATGTTGGCCCAAATTTTTAGGCAATGGGGTTGAAGTCCTCTTTTGAAATCTGGGTTTGACCCTTTTTGAAAATAAGGCATGGGCCAAGTTTTTGCTTAGAAAAAGGTCGGGCCCAAGTTTGCTTTTAAAGAATTGGGCCCGAGTTATTTGAAAAGGGTTGGGCAGACCCATATTTTAAAATGCTTGGGCCAAGTGCTTCATTTTTGAAAGGATGGGCCATGGTCTCATTATTGGGCTTTTTCAGAATACCGGTTAAGTAGTATGTAAGTCTAAAATGGATGCAGAATGCATGGTATAATACAAGGTATCTCACAATATATATACAATATACTATACGTGGAGTAGGATGTGGCTCCTGTCCCAACCCAGGGTAGGTATATATATACATGGTTCTTCATGGCTCTATCCTAGTTAGGGAAAACTATAGACAAGTATGTGTGGGTAAGCTCTAATCCCTATATATAAAGGTTCCCAATCTAACCTCCATCCTCACCCAAAAGGGGTTTAGATAAAGTTTAAATTGAGCGGAGTGGTTCGCGGGTCCCCACAAGCCCTGCCACGTGGGGACAAACGCTATTACACCCCTATCTAACCCTAATAGGTAAAGTTCGGGTATAGAGCGTGAGAGTGTGTGAATTTAAATTTAACCTAATCCCGCTATCCCCACATTTATTCACATGCTATAAACAGTATGGAAACAAGATATCTACAATTAATATATATATTCAAAAGATAAGGAAACACAATATATGCAATTAATATGTTTATAAAAAAAATTTGGAAACAAAAAATAAGGAAACAAAATATTCACGATTAGTATACAAAATATCTATAATTAATATGCTTATTCAAAATATCTACAATTAATATTCAAAAAAATTAAGAAACAAAATATTTTTAATTAATTAAGGTTATTTACAAATTATGGAAGTAAAATATTTACAATTAATCAAAGTTATTTACAAATTACAATATTCACAAAATATGGAGTAATTAAAAGATTTATTAAATTTGAACTTGGGATAATTTCCAATTAATTAATGGTTCGACTCTCTAAAGTCCCCAGTGGAGTCGCCAAGCTGTCGTGGCGTTCCAGGAGCGCGTGTGCCCCGGGCGGCGGAATTAAAAATCAATTTTAATTTTTTCAAGAAAAATGGGAATATCGGAGTCGCCACTAACCTTTTAGTGTGGTTAGAACACATGGTTACTACCCCGTTAGGGATAGAGTGGGTCTATGTTACCAGAGTTAGGCTCGGGAGTTCGGTTACATGAGGGGAAGGTACAAGCACCCCCTATGCGCCCGTTCTTACGAACGGTACCTAATTAATTTAAAATTATCCCTAAGTTAATCTAATAAGTCTTTTGATTACTCCTTTTTATGAATTTATAAATACACGTAAAACATAAATAAATAAATACAATATATACATATACATTCCCTCAGAGCTTAAGGTACGTGAAGCCCGAAGGCTAATACCCCCCGCAATTAAATCATAGGGATTAAAAATCAAAAATACTTTATAAAATACGCTCCCAAATTTTAGAAATTTTATGGGTTTTTCTAAGTATGAAAATACTAGTTTGGGAGGTTTTACTATATATTAATAAGATAATAAGTTAAAATATTAAATTATCACAATGCATATAAAAATAGTAATGATAATAAGCATATCTATTAAAATATTACAACTTTCAAAACAAGCAATAAAATACCATATGTATACATATATATATATATATATATATATATATATATATATTAAAACACTCAAGATACTATACAAGGTAATAGCATCTAAAAAAAAATACCCTAATAAGTGAAGCTAAATAATAATTATACCATAATATTATATACAATATCATACTAAGCAAAATATATACCAAAACACTAAACTTACCATAATGATTGATACCTTTATATGTAAACATGATAAAATATTAGAATACGAATACTAAATATCAGAAAATATTAATATGAGTATAAATAACACATAAAGAAAACCCTAAGTAATTAAAATTGAACATACATCAACAATGAAAACCCTAAATAGCCCTAAACATATGGATTAAGTAAATAATTACAATAACTATTCTAGCTACGTATTAAACATGCAACAATAATATTAACAATTTAACGAATAAAATGAAATTAAACTTTAAATATCTAGATAAGTTCCAACTATAAAAATTCCATACTCAAGAAAATTAACTTATATGAACAATGTAATCAAAACTGACCCTGCGTATCAAAAATTAAAATGACTATAAAAATTATAAAAACCAATGTTCCAACATACGCAAAGAAAAAAAACAAAAATCAAGACATTAGATATTAGGACAAACCAAAACTAGCAAAAATAATAATAATAATAATAATAATAATAATAATAATAATAATAATAGTAATAATAATAATATTAGCTAAATACTACAAAAAATATTATATCAACATACACACATACATAGCCTAGATATAAACATTAACTAAATATTACAGCAAATAATGTATTAATATACATATATACACATAGCCTATATGCAAATATTTAACTAAAAGCTACAACAAGTATTATATTACACACACTAAATACCACAATAGATATTATTTTAATACATACCCACATGCAAATAAGAGAAAAGAGAAAAAAATAAAAATAAAAACTTGAGCTTTAAGATTTAAAATAAAACCAATATACGTATATAAATAAACCCAATTAAATGTATATAAAAACAAATTAAACTTTACATGTACATGTATATATATATAGACATATATATGTGCCTGCAAAAGTAAGCAACAATGTTAGTGTCTCAAATATTCCAAAACAAATAAAGATGTAAAATAAATAAATAAACCAGTAAATAAAAATAAAACAAAGTTCATGTGTGTGTGTGCGCGCGCGCGCTATGTGTGTCTACATGCAGTGGGGCTTACAGAGGGGGCCGGAGATGGGAGTCGTGGTTGGAGGGAGCTCGGTTTGCCTGTGAGATGGCCGGAGACAGCCGCGGCTGGGACTGGTATTCGGAGTAGTAGAGTTGCTGTGCGCGGCCGGAGGGAGGCGGGGAGATGGTAGGCCGCAAGGTGGCTGCTGTGTGGTTCTTGGATGGTTGCTGCGGCGACGGTGAACGACGATGGCGGGTGAAGGTGACGGTAAGCGCCGACGAAGCTAAGACTGATCTGGTACGGCGCTGTGCTGGAATAACAACGGAGATGGTGTCTTCGGTTGGGAGATATGAGCGCTGGCCAAGGAGGAGTTTCAACGGAGAAAAGGCCGGCTGAGGAAAGCTGCTGCTGCTATCGCCGGAACTATTGGGGAGGCTCGCCGAAGTGTGTCTGTGCTGGTCTGCGGGGAACGATGGCATGGATGGTATGTCGGGGATTGCAGAAAGGGACGGTTGGGATGCCGGGTGAAAGCCGTGGCCATGGAAGAAAGAAGAAGAAGATGGAGAAGGAGACACAACAAGAAATTTTTTTATTTTTTTCCGCTCGGCTGCGCTGCTCTGCCCCCCATTGTGTGTTCCCCCCTTTGCCATTATATAAAAAAACATCCCAAAACCCTAAAACAACTTCCCTTTTTTGATTTTCTTTTTCTTTTTCTTTTTTTTTATGCTTTTATTCTTATGGTAATAATAAAAATGGAAATAGTAATAATAATTATCATAATAATATAAGTATCAATAAGGTAATAATAATAATAATAATACTACTACTAATAGTAAATAATAATAAATAATTATAGCAAAAATAAAAATTAAGATACTTATTGGTAAAATAATAATAATAATAATATTAAAAAATAAAGTAATAATACCAATATTAAAAGTAATAAATAATAATAATAATGATAACATTACTAAAAATAATAATAGCCAAAATAAGATACTAATAATAATAATAATAATAATAATAATAATAATAATAATAATAATAAAATAAAAGGGGACCCAGTGTTCTATTTGGCTAGGGCAAAAATAGGGTGTCTACAGTACTCAGGTAAAGTGTAATAGTTAGATAAGTTTCTTTTGCATGTATATGCATGGATCTAGTGGGTAGATAGTTTCAGTTTTATATATGTAATCTCCTAGAACATAAATGTAACCACGGTATTCCTCCACCACAAGTGAGGGCAGGTAATAAAATAAGTAGACCATTTGCCTTTATGGGATGATAGATGGAGATATAGATAGTAAATTTCGAGGACGAAATTTAATAAGGAGGGGAGAATGTAACAACCTAGAAAATAATGGTATTTAAATAATAAAGAGAGAGGGAAATGGAAACAGAAACAGAAGGAGGCAACAGGCTTCGACCACATTGCATTTTGGATGGAATAACCTGGAAGTAATACACTGGGCTTTGTCAACGAACACAAGGAGTTCGTCAACTAGTGCATAAAGGGACCTCGCCGACAAAGCTATACCTCGTCAACAAGAAAGTACTGAGAAGGGTTTTTGGGACAGTCTAAAATTCATCGACGAGGGAGGAAGTTCGTCGACGAAATTATTAAAGGAATCGTCGACGAGGTGATGTGTCTCGTCAACGAATCCGGCTCTATAAATAGTGAAAACCCGGATTTTAGACGAAATTCAGCACAAGAAATCCTCTTCTCTCTCTCTCTTTACGTCCCTCTCTCTTTCTCCTTTTCATTTCGAGCCTTTTTCTTACCGAATCGAAGATCTGAAGCCACCACGATGCTTCTGGTTAAGTTCTCTACAAGTTTGCTGGAGCTGATCGTTGGTGGAGTTGGTTTGGATTTCATCCCAATCTCAGGGAAAGGAATTTTATTTAGTATTTTTCTTTCCCTCAGTTATAAGAAATACAATACATGAAGAAATACTTATGTTTTGTTCTAAGGGATGTGGTTTTCAGAGTGTTGAGTGGAGAGCCCTGCGAGTGTAGGGTTAGAGTACAGTAGGGGCTTTTCAAAGATAAGGTAAGGGAAATATGCTATGCTAGGAATTTTTATAATGTTATCAAAGATTTTACACATATGTACATGCCAGTTTATTACCCAGTTTTATAGAATATGAGTTTTAAATACTTGTGTGGCCTGAGTAGATATTTATGTGATAAACAACTTATATAGTTTCTACAGTATATCATACTATACTGATTACACAGATATAGACAGTATATTATAGATATTTTATCTAGAAAAGTATATTATAGTTTTACTTAGATTAGAATATATTACTGCTTTATACAGAATAGTGTATACAGTATTTATAGTTTGCTACGTTTCCTATTACCATAGCATTAGAGCATACAGACAGAGTATATAGACATATTATACAGACAGATATACAAAGGTAGCATCCAGATGCTATAGATATATGATACAGAGATTACAGGATTTACAATATAGAAAGATAGCGTTATGGTAATTTTAGAAATACAATGAAAACAGTAAAAGAGCATATATATGAATATATATAGTATTAGATCCCCAAGGAATGATTATAGGCAGATACAGATAAAGAATACAGAGCATGGTACTGTTGCTAGATATAGATAGAGTGCAACCACATATCTCAGATAGTGTGTAGGTACCGTCAGCCATGCTCGGAGAGTTTGTAACTTCCCAGTTCGCTGGGTTGAGGGGGCCAATTTGACGAGGTAGTAGCCAGTCCCACGCCTAGGAGAGTATGTAGTTTGGTCGGACTGAGGTAGTGTAGAGTATAGTGACATATCTGGAGGGCCGACCAGATTAAGTCCCGCCTACAGGCCGCACAATGAGTGGTCAAATCATGACATACAGAGTCCCAAGGAAAGAACACGTTATGTATATGTATAAAGTTTTACAACTTTTATTATATATAGTATGATGTAGCACTATGAATGATAGAAATTTCAGATGATACAAATGTTTTAAGTTATTATACATTTGTTGTATGGAATTTCCCGATTATGCATTTTTTAAAGACTATTATTATAATTTTATGACTCAGCTGCCACACACCAGTAATAGCATATTTTCACTTACTGAGCGTCTACTCACCGCATTACTTTACCATTTTTGAAGTGAGACAACTAGGCGAGAAGATTAGGCTCACGGATAGGAAGTTTACTTGATTACCCTGGTTGTAGGGTGAGTTATGACAGGGTTTTGTATTTTTGAGGTAGATGATGCTGGAGGGGTTTATTTTGTATGGTTGTGGTTTGTATATACTGGATTCTAGTATTGTATAGCATATATATAAATGGTTATAAGATTTGTGTTTCCGTTGCTTAGGTATGGATGTAGATATAGATATAAAAAAAATGGTAAGAATTTTGAGGATGTTACAGCATGTTTCACGAATATTTAGATCAATTTGTCGTGTTGTTCATTGATGATATCCTAGTGTACTCGAACAGTGTTGCAGAGCATGAAGTTCGTTTGAGGCTAGTACTGCAGGTACTCAAAGAGAAAAGGTTATATGCTAAATTTAAAAAGTGTGAGTTCTGATTGGAACATGTTGCATTTCTAGGGCATGTAGTGTCCAGGGAAGGAATCTCAGTGGACCCAAGAAAAATAGAGGCAGTAGTTGATTAGGCAAGACTGAAGAACATGCATGAGATTAGAAGTTTCTTGGGTCTAGTAGGGTACTATCGCCGATTTGTCAAGGGTTTCTCCAGGCTATCAGGTCCTTTGACATAGCTTACAAGGAAGAACAATAAATTTGAGTGGACTAGTGAGTGTGAGCAAAGCTTCTAGGAATTGAAGTAGTGACTAGTCACAGCCCCAGTGTTGACCATTCCATCAAGGGATGGTGGTTTTGTAATCTATAATGACGCATCCCAGAAGGGACTTGGGTGTGTTTTGATACAACAAGGAAGGGTTATTGCATATGCTTCTCTCCAACTCAAGGAGTATGAGAATAATTATCCCATGCATGACTTGGAACTGGTAGCAATAGTGTATGCATTAAAGATTTGGAGGCACTACCTATATAGTGAAAATCATTACCGACCACAAGAGTCTTAAGTACTTTTTCACTTAGAATGAATTGAATATGAGGTAGAGGATATGGCTTAAGTTAGTTAAGGACTATGACTGTACCATTAGTTACCACCTAGGAAAAGCTAATGTGGTAGCTGATACTTTAAGTCAAAAGTTAGTGAATGCGTCAGTTTGAGCTGTTGGGGTTCAACGTGAGATTGGAATGGACCTGGAAAGGTTGGGTGTGGAATTAGTGGAAGGAAATCACTAGGCATTCATTGCTAGCCTGGTAGTGCAACCAACCTTCTGGGAAAGGATCAGAACAACTCAGATGAAATATGTAGAGCTGGCAAAGATTGTGAGTGGAATAAAGGATGACCTGAATGCAGATTTAAATATCTCTAGATATGAGATGTTAAGGTTTCACACTAGGATATGCATGTCTGACAATGTAAAGATTAAAAAGATGATTATGGAGGAGGCTCATCACTCTCTATATACTATTCATCTTAGAAGTATGAAAATGTGTAAGGATCTGTGAGAATCCTTCTGGTGAAGTAACATGAAGAGCGAAATTGCCAATTCATGGAGCAGTATCTAACATGTCAGTAGGTAAAAGCAAAGCACCAAAGGCCAACAGGACCACTTCAGCCACTTGATACTCCTAAGTGGAAGTGGGAGCATATCTCAATGGACTTTGTATCATGGTTGCCTTTGGTGGGCATGGTTAGAAAGTTATATGGGTTATTGTGGATCGACTAATGAAGACTGCACACTTTGTTCCAATTAGAGTCAGATACTCTATGGATAGGTTGGCAAATCTTTATGTGCAGGAAATTCTACGACTTCATGGTATCCCAGTTTCCATTATTTCAGATCGAGACCCACGATTCACTTCTTGGTTTTGGAAGAGTTTGCAAAATGACTTTGGATCTCAACTCACTTTAAGTATTGCTTTTCACCCGTAGATGGATGGACAATCTGAGAGGACCATTTAGATTCTAGAGGATATGTTGCGGGCATGTGTATTAGATTTTGGGGAAAGTTGGATTCAGTATCTACCGTTCATAGAGTTTGCATATAATAACAATTATCGCACCAATATTGAGATGGCACCATATGAAGTTTTGTATAGTTGCCGGTGCTGATCTCCGTTGTACTGGGATGAGGTAGGTGAGCAACAGATTTTAGGGCTGGAACTAGTTCAGCAGACCTCTACAAAGGTCGAGCTTATCAAGGGCAGGATTAAAGTAGCATAGAGTCGGCAAAAGAGTTATGCAGATACTCGCTGATGGGAAGTAGAGTTCAAGAGTAGTGATATGATATTCTTCCGAATTGCTCTGATGAAGGGGGTGATGAGGTTTAGGAAGAAAGGCAAGTTAAGCCCTCAGTACATTAGGCCATTTGAGATCTTGGAAAGGATTGGTTCAGTGGCCTATCAAGTGGCATTATCCCCAGCTTTGTTTAGAGTACATAATGTGTTCCACGTGTCAGTGTTGAGGAAGTATATGTCAGATCCTTTGCACGTAATAAGTTATGAGCCTTTGGAGATCGGGGATGCTCTAGCATACAAGGAGGTATCAGTTCAAATTCTGGATTGGAAAATACAAGAACTATGTACCAAGGATATACCATTAGTAAAGGTGCTGTGGCGTAATCATGTAGTGAAGGAGGTTTCTTGGGAGTTAGAGTCAAAAATACGTTAGATATACCCACAACTTTTCAGTGAGGATCAGTGGTAGTCAGACCAATATAGTTGCACGGGAAAGTATTAGATTGTTTGTAGGTCAGGTAAGGTAGGTGTGTTAGTTTTATTAGTTGTTTAAGGTTTTAGTCTCTAAATGGTCTCTGGGAGAGTTTTGTATGGTATTGTAATCTCCCGAGACATTGTGTATGACCACATTATTCATCCTCCATAAGTGAGGGTATCTAATAAACTTGGGATGGGGCCGCTATGTGGGGGCTACCGACTCTTCGGTAGAATTGGATTGTGTGATAAGGATGTGATCGATATCAGTTAGCAATTTCGAGAATGAAATTTTTGTAAGGGGGGAGATTGTAGAAACCTGAACTAAGAGAATAAAAGAAACAAATAAGAAATAAGCAAGGAAATTTTGAAAAGGAAATTTCAGTAAGCTTTGTTGACGAATACCTTGTTTTCATCGACTCATGCTCTTCTATTGTTTGTCGATGAAGTCTAAAGCATCGTCGACGAAGAGATCCTGAATGACTAAGATTTTAGTTTAGGAGTTCATCGACGAAGGCGCCAACTCGTCGATGAAGGTGACCACGTCAGCGACTTATAAAAGGATTTTTGGGTTGCTTAATCATTAAGAAACTTATTTTCTCACTTTCTCTCTCTCTCTAAACTGGCTCCCTTCACTTTCTCTCTTTGGTTTCTTTGCCATTCATTGCCCGAATCGACGATTGGAAGTTACCACGAGAATTAGGGGGAAATTCTCTACAAGTCTAGTGGAGTGGATTCTTGAATGGGGTCTTTCCAAGCACCACTCCAAAACCAGGATAAGTAGGTATTTTGGAGTTTTATTGTTGTTTTGGAGTATAGAGGGCTTAGGGAGTGTTTAATGAAAAGTATTTTGTGGGTTGGGATGATTAATTTGGAAAAAAAAATGTATTTCAGGGTTTTGAGCTTTGAACACCGTTAGGCGTGGATTAAGGGTGTCAGAGGGCTTTCTAGTAAGCCAAGTAAGGGGATTAAGTTAAGTTAGAAGTTTTATAAAAGTTGAATCGAATAAAATGCCTATATATGTATATTTATGTTTTCAGTTGTTATTTCAAAAACCAACCATTCAAACGGTCTTTTCAAACTTAGGACATATGTTATGGTATTTTCAGTAAAAATGAATGGTGGAAAGTATAGTTTGACGTTATAAATAGGATATATTGTATACAAAAAATTATGTGGCAGATGGATAATATTTTTGGGTTATTGTATAACCGAGGTTATGAAATTGGTTGTGAAATACTGGAAATGTTTGTGAAATATAGGAATTGTTTGTGAAAATGCAAGAAATTTTATATGAAGGGTGGAAGGGCTGGGATTATGTTTAATGGTCGTGGGCCAAGTTTTACATGATGGCCACAAGGGCGTAGTTTCATATGATGGCCACAAGGACTGAGTTTTACATGATGGCAGTGAGGGCCAAGTTTTATAAGATGGTCATGAGGGCCGAGTTTTATATGATGGCCGCAAGGACCGAGATTTATAACATGACAGGTTTTATATGAAATGAATTGAAATACAATTTTTATTACTTAAATTGCATGATATGCTTTAGGAACCCTAAAGATCAGTTATGTTATGGGCACGATATCATTGCTAGGGATTTAGTATTTGACTATGTTTGCCCACACTGTTCATAAGGAAGTGTAGGGTGGTCTCAGCCGATTAGCCTCAGTAGAGGGTGTACCTTCCCCTAAATATTGGACTTTTAGGATGTGGTAGGGCAATCAGACCCGCAACCAAGTTGCGGATGCTTGCATAGTCAGAATTAGATGCAGACATATTTTTTGACTTAGTTTTGGTCGATATTCCCTAAAGCTAAATCACCCCTTCAGGATGCATAACCTATACCATGGGGGAAGTAAATGGTGTTTAGTCTCAGGGAGTGTTTTTTATGCATATCATTAGATTTATGTAAACGATATTATTTTTTTACTGAACTGTATATACCATGGAAATGAGACGAGTATTTTCAACAGTAAAAAGTGAGTACAATGTATAAATGCTATTTTCAGTTAAATGGATGATGAATGTTTTTTGTAAACAATTAATGCATGCTGACCACAAACTGATGTTAACTTAATCCTCCTTACTAAGAGGTGTCTCACCCTAATATACAAATTATCTTTTCAGGACCATCTCTAGGTCGAGTCTAGCGATCTCCGGGGTGGGTTGATAGGCAGTTAGATTTTTGTGAGTGTCAGTAAGAACTTTATTGTAATTAAGTTGGGTTTGAAGCCCTGAGTATGTGATATGGATGTAAAAACTGAGTTAGTTCTGGTATTGTACTATGGTTTGTATTATGAGTTCAGAGAGATGTTGATGTAAATTAGTAGCATAGAACTCTGGTAGTAAAATATGGAGACTATTTTATTTATTTCCACTGCAATTATATAATGATTATGGTATCAGCTACACATACGTCACTAAAATGGCACCCCAGGCCCACGTGGTGGGTCAGGGCACTACAGGTGGTATCAGAGCCTAGTTTTGCTAGGTTTGTAGACTTGGATGATTAATGTTACTAGAGTATAGGTTGAGATAGGATAAGAATGGGTAGGTTAGGTGAGTCTTGGTTTGGAAGCTTAGAGACGGTGATCCTTGACGGTCTTCTGTATTTTTTCCCAGAATGATGATTTCAGAAAAACCATGATAAAGCCATCGATGGTTTCATTTCCAAATTGAAAGACTGGAGCTCAAAAATTTAGGTTAGGAACAATAGGTTGGAGGAGTATGTACATACTATCAGCGTTATAACTAGAGGTTGGTACCTTGGCAATTTTGTAGCAGAAGTGTATAATTGTTACCTTTAACTACAAACTCATATGTTTTAATTGTTAGTCATTCCATACTTACATCAACCTTGATAAATGCGGAATTTCTTAAGTCGGTTTCTATCCTATGTTTAGGATGGATCCCAGGGAAATGGAGGTCATTGAAATTAGGAATAGCTTCCCAAGAGGGGGGGGGGGGGTGAATTGACTTTTAAAAATTTCTTTTAATTCCTTTTGAGATACCTTAAACTTCCTTTATTTCTTTTAACCAAATCTTGACTTATTTGTTTAATTCTTTAATCTATCAAGAACTTAGTTCTTTTATCCAATCAATAACACAATTAAACAACCAATTAATTAAATAATATCTTCAAGTCAAACAATCAATTTACTTGCAAAGTACAAGTTAAACAACAAACAACCACATCAAGATATAAAATATTCAACACTTTGGTAATATAACAACTCAAGATGGTTGTTTGTTTATATTTTCCAAATTTGAACCAAGCCCTGTAATGAATGAGAATTTATGCTTACTGATGTAAAGCCTTGTATAGATGAATCAAATCACTCTTTCCAAATATTTAGAACTCAAATAAACTCTTGGTAAATTTATTTTTGGGATGTTAACCAAGTAATGTACTCCCGTAAGGTTTCCGCAAAATATGGTGTAACCAACATACTCTCTTTCGGTTTCCGCAACCCAAATCAAAATTAAACCTTAAGTTTGTTTAATTTCCAAATATATGTAGTTTATATGATTTTCAAATTTAAACCATCCACACAATTTAAATATGCTGAAAATAAAGAGTAAGGGAAAGAAAGAATGAGATGGAGATTTTTATGAGGTTCGGCTTATACCCAGCCTACGTCCTCGCCTTTGGAAAACCACCAAAGGATTCACTAGTTCAGTTCTGTTGACGAGTGGAACAATATCGATTACAACACTCCTTGGTTAAGGCTAGAGCCCGCCTTCTCCAAACGATATTCCCTCGTTCGGTCACTCCTTACATAGGCTAGAGCCCGCCTCTCTAAGCAATGTCCCCTTGCTTAGCCAACGATCCAAACAACCCTTGGAACGTCAAAGAACTATAAGAAACACAAGATATAATCTGCGTACAAGTATACTCTCTCAAAGAGCAAGTTAGTACAATTTCAGTACTATATACTTTAAATGTAAAATATCAATATGAAATACAATGAAGTTCAAGTGTAGAATTCACCAATATCCTTCTTAGAAGAGGATTAATAGTAGAAATTCAGAGGAGGAAGAATAAGCACTTCAGAATATCTCAGCAAAATAATTTTACAATGAGTGAACAAGAGAGCTTTGGAAGAACAAGAGTGCTTTCAGCTTTACAAGCAGATTTTTCAATTCTTGGATGTATTTTGATTTGCAAAACCATGTATTTATAAGCTTTCAAACTTATTTCCATGTTGCAAAAGTTTCCTTTGAGAGTTTCCCAAATTTTTAGAAAATTTGGAGTTCAAACGGCTATAATTTAAAAATAAGAGTTTTAAAAATTTTGCCCGTTGAACAGTGTTCAGACGTCTGAAGTCACGAGTTCAAACGTCTGAACTGCTACTGCCTTTTGTATATTCTATCCAAAAAATCTTCAGACATTTGAACTTAATCTTTAGACTTCTGAGGTCAGCTGTTCAGTCATCTGAAGTAACTCCCGTGAATAGTGTTCAAATGTCTGACAGCAGTGACCCTACTTTAATGTTTTAGCTATAACTTTTTTCTGTATAACTCCAAATTAGCTTTTCTTAGTGTCAAATGAAAGTTAAGAGAAAATCCTACAACTTTCATGTTGACCACTTTTCAAAATAATGAGTTTTTAATAGTAAAAAATGCACTTGAATACGGCTATATAAAAACTGATAGTAAATGGAAGAACTCTTTTTGATGCTTTTCATTCAAAAAATGACTCTAACCTTTTTAAAATAATTTTTGACCTTATAAAAATATTTTCTAGGTATTTTAAAAAGTATCTAATTCTAAGTTAACCTAAGAGTTTCAAAATATTTCAAACGATATTTTAAACATTAAAAGTACTTACATGAAAGCTTCTAAAAGTTTTCTCATTCTAGGTTCTTGAGTTTTCATGTTTTATTTCTTCAAGCTTCCATCTTTTCTTCTAGCAGGGGTGGCCCTGCCTTTAGAGAATTGAGGCGCCCGCCTAGGGCCCCCAAAATTTTGGGGCCCCTCAATTTTTTATTAATATAATAATATAGTTTTTGGGGCCCAATTTTTTTTTAATTAAATAATATTAATATTATTTATTATGCTCTATTCCCATAATTGACTTCCCAACTAACAAATAAATGAAATTATATTTTAAAATATAAAATAAATATAATTTAATTCTTTTTTTTTTAAGTCTTATACTTCCCAACTAACAACTTTATTGTATTTCAAATTATCTATTACTCTCACCTCTCTCTCTTAGCCTCTCTAATTTTTTTTTTTTTTCATCTCTAACGCCCTCACACTCTCATCTCTTGGTCTCTATATGATTTTTGCTCCAACTATTGTGTTCATCATCTTCGGGCCTCCGATTCTCTGTAATTTTCATCAACTCTAATTTTGATTTCAATATTTGTATATTATTTTTCTATTATTTTCACTCTGAATTTTTTTTTTTTCTATTTTTTCTTAGATTTTGGAAGCTTTGAGGTTGGAGCATTGTATCCAGCAAGAATCTGATATCTCTAAAGTCTTGCTCGCCGATCGATTTGCAATAATAATAATAATTAGGTTATATTATTTCAATCTACTATTTCTATAGATTATTAAATTTATTTTTATTTGTTTACATAATTTGTCAATTTATCGTTAGTGTTAATTTTGAAATTTAATTATGTCAACGAGAAAATATGAATCCGGATATGAAAAACGAAGAAAAAAAAATAGAAGAATTAGTGTCATCTCAAAAAGGAGCTCTTAATAAATTTATTTTTAGTTCTAAGTAAAATATAAATGAGCAAGATGAAAATCCTCCAAGAAACGAGCAATCAATTCCAGAGATGGAATTAGAATCTAATAATAATAATAATAATAATAATAATAATAATAATAATAACATTGATATACAGGAAATGTTCACTAATGATATTTCTTTTGAAAGACATTTTAACAATATAGAAGAAAAATAAATAAATAATGATGATAATATTTATGATCCAAAATATTGGGAAAATATAGGTACCAAATTATGAAATTTACGAGTTGAAAAAGGTCCTATTAGGGATAATGATTTAATTTTTTCAAAAGATGAAAATTCAAGACATTTTTCTAATATATATTATATTTGAAAATTATCAAATGGAGAGAAACATGATAGAAAATGACTTATATATTCTAAAGATTTAGATAGAGCATTTTGTTTTTGTTGTAAGTCATTTGGCCAAAAATTAAATAACCAACAACTAGCTAATGAAGGGTATAAAGATTGAAAAAATCTTAGTACTAAGTTTAAAAGTCATGAAACTAGCTAATGAAGGGTGTAAAGATTGGAAAAATCTTAGTACTAAGTTTAAAAGTCACGAAATTAGTGAAGAACATATTTTCAATATGAGTAAATGAGCTGATTTAGAGTTAAAATTATTAAAAAATACAACAATTGATAAAAATATAGAAGAACAAATTAACAAAGAAAAAGAACACTGGAAAAAAAGTATTATTGAGAATTATTTATGTTGTGAAAACTCTTGCTAAAAATAATTTGGCATTTCGTGGGAAAAATGAACGAATTTATCAAGAGAATAATGAAATTTTTTTAAGTTTAATTGAAATGATAGCAGAATTTGATCCAATAATGAAAGAACATATTCGACGTTTTCAACATGGTGAAATTTATAATCATTATCTTGGTCATAATATGCAAAATGAATTGATAAATTTATTAACTCTTAATATTAAAAATAAAATTATGAAGCAAATCAATGAAACAAAATATTATTCAATCATACTCGATTGCACTCCGGATGTAAGTCATCAAGAACAAATGTCTTTAATAATACGATATTTGAATCTTTCTACAAGTCCAATTAAAATAGAAGAACATTTTACAAAATTTCTAAAAGTTTATAAAATGTCATACAAAAATTTGAACTTGGTATTGTGAATATAAGAGGGCAAGGATATGATAATGGATCTAATATAAAAAGAAAACAACAAGGTGTACAAAAGAAACTATTAGATATAAATCCTAAAGCATTTTATACTCCGTGTGGTTGTCATAGTCTTAATCTAGTACTTTGTGATATGGCTAGTTGTTGTTCTAAAGTTATAACTTTTTTTGGAATAGTACAACAAATATATACAATATTTTCTTCTTCTACGAAACGATGGAAAATTTTAACCGAATATGTACCAAATTTAACTATAAAATCATTATCACAAACACGTTGGGAAAGTCAAATAGAGAGTGTTAAGGCAATAAGATTTCAAACTTCTCAAATTAGAGATGCTTTACTTCAATTAGAAAAAACTAGTGATGATCCAAAAACGAAGAATGAATCTTATTGTATAGCAACTTATGAAATGGAAAATTTTGAATTCTTACTAGGAATGATTATTTGGTATGACATACTATTTGCTGTTAATTGTGTTAGTAAAAATTTACAATCAAAAGATATGTCTAATGATGTCGCCATTAATCAATTAAAAGGTCTTATTGTTTTTCTAAAAAATTATAGGGAGAATGCATTTATATCTTTTATGATTTCAGCAAAAGAGATTACACTTGAAATGAATATTGAACCTATATTTCGTAAAAAACATGTAATTAAGAGGAAAAAACAATTTGATGAAAATGCTAATGATAATACAACACACTCAGCTAAAGAATCTTTTAGGATTAATTTTTTCTTATACATAATAGATCAAGCTATTATTTCAATTGAGAGTAGATTTGAACAATTTCAAATATATGAGAATATTTTTGGTTGTTTATATGATTTAAAAATATTAAAATCATTATATGAGAATAATTTGAAACAAAAATGTTTGACACTAGAATATTTTAAAATGTGGAACAGATATTAATGATTTTGATTTATTTTCAGAATTGAGAATTTTAAAAGAAAGTTTGAAAGAAATGAGTACACCAATTGAAACATTGAATTTTATAAAAAAGATAGATTGTTTTCCAAATGCATTTATTGCTTATAGAATTTTATTAACGATACATGTGACAGTAGCTTCTGTTGAAAGAAGTTTTTCAAAACTTAAACTTATAATAATTATTTGTGATCAACTATGTCACAAGAAAGATTAAATGGATTGACTATGTTATCAATAGAAAAAGAAATACTTGGAAATCTTGAATATAAAACTTTAATTACTGATTTTGCATCTCAAAAAGTTAGAAAAATTAATTTTAAATAAAAATAAAAATTAAACAAAATATTAAGGGTCATTGATTAAATCATTCGCTTAGGGTCTCATATTATGAAGAGCCGGCCCTGTCTTTAAGCTTTCATATTCTTTAAGCTTTAGGTTCTTGAGTTTTCATGTTTTGTTTCTTCAAGCTTCCATCTTTTCTTCAAGCTTTCATATTCTTTGAGCTTTATCACTTTGGTTTCCTTTGGCTCTTTGGACTTTAATATGCCTTAGCTTTCAACAACTCATTCATGTCCTCATATTCTTTAACGTTTTATATATCATCTTTAAATCCATGCTTTGACTCTTTTAAACTTTATTTGATCCTTGTGAGCACTTTGACCTTACTTTCTCATATATGAGCCCTGAAATATCATTACTCACACAAATACATTAAATTTCACTTGTTTGTTAGTATCAAAATAAGATAACAAGATTTTAAGCCTTGTAAGGCCAACAGTTATGGCTGGAAGGGATAATCATGTGGATACCTCCAACAAAGATGACGTCGATGCCTCGACAGTGTTGCGCAGTATAGCACTGTTAAATGGAAGTTTAATTTTTTTAATTTTTTTAGCCAAATATCGTGGGAGGTCTTTATGGATTTTAAAACATTTCTCCTTCTCTAGCGAAGAAATCAGTTGCACTATTGTCTTTCCTATATTACAAAAAACATACATATTTAGGATAATGGAAATATGCATCGGTCAACTTTTCCTAAAGCACATGATTTTATGTGATCATGAGATAAAGAAAGATCAAACAAGTTTTGGTTATTAAATATGAAAAATTCCTGACATTAATAAATATCATTTAATTATATATATATATATATATATCTATATATATATATATATATATATATATAAGTATTGACTTATTTCACAAATTAATTTCAAGACTAAAATTTTAAAATATCCCCATAACTCATTTTATTTTTTCTTTTCTTTAATATGAAAGAAACAAATTAATTTAATTTTAAATCCTTAAAATATATTTATGATTTTTTAAAAGAATTATTGGTATAATGTTTCTACAACTCTTCATTCGTATGTCCTCTCTATGCAATTGGTCATTACCAATCAGCACCCATTTGTTCTTTTATCTATAATGGAAGTATAGATTGTTCTATTGTTTCTTTGTTTTTTTTTTTTAATGCCTTACTATTAATATATTTTCTATTATCACCAATTGTATAGTTTACTTTTTTTTTTTTTCTCTATTTGGAACAAATTTAGTTTATGATTTTTCAATTTATTTTGAAGTTTTTAAAGTTTTACTTTTTAATAATAATCGGTCACTCCCCATAGTTTTGTTGTCTTATTTGTGATGAAACTATAAAATAATCTACTTTTTTGTCATACCATTAATGTTTGTTTTTTCATTAACGATTGCATATTTTGTCCTAGGCGTATTTGTTATGAATTCCTATTTTTTTTTTTTAAACTCTTATGACTATGTCTATCTTCATCTTCATTTTTTGTAAGTCCTCTTTACGTACAATAGGGGCCATAATTGATTATCTTCGATTATCTTCCCATTCTTTCACTTGTAAAGGAAGTGTACACTGGTTTTTTTGGTCTCACCTTCAATATTAGTTCTCTTATCGTCAATTGCACATTTCTCTTTTGGTTTAGGATTGATTTATGCTATGAATTCTCAATTTCTTTTGAAATTCTTTAAACCCAACCCCCCCCCCCCCCAACTTTTGCAGGTGGTTCTATGTATCTTAACTTTCAATTTTTGTTGGTTCTCTCTATGCATGGCACCAATTATCACTGACCACTAATTTTATAAATGCAAATTAACACACACACACACACACACACACACACACACACACACACATATATATATATATATATATATATATTGGTTGTAATCAACATATGTGCATTGCACTAAGTAGAAACTCTTTGTAAGAGTTTGTGTGCAATTCCACAAAAATATTTTCAAATATTGTAATTTAGTTATTGTCATTGATTTAGAAATGTAATTGAACACTCAAATTATTACATGTTAAAAAGCATGTGAAATGTCTAAAATAGAGAGGTAATGCATCTAGAAATGTTGATAGAATTTAATAATAATGTTATTTAAATTTTTTTATTTAGCATATAAACTCGTCTCTCGTGCATAGCATGGGTCTCCACTTGTATGTATATATATGCACACATGCACTAACGAATCAATGAAGAATAGTAAAGTTACTTGTAAATGAAGATTAATAATAATATTAAAAGTCAGAATTTTGAAATGTAAATGTACTAAAGAAAATTAAAGTTAGAGGGCTTTCAAGTAAGCCAAGTAAGGGGATTAAGTTAAGTCAGAAGTTTTATTAAAGTTGAATCGAATAAAATGCTATATATGTATATTTATGTTTTCAGTTGTTACTTCGAAAACCAACCATTCAACTAGTCTTTTCAAACTTAGGACATATGTTATGGTATTTTCAGTAAAAATGAATGGTGGAAAGTATAGTTTGACATTATAAATATAGGATATACTGTATACAAAAAATTGTGTGGGAGATGGATAATATTTTGGGGTTTTTGTATAACCGGGGTTATGAAATTAGTTGTGAAATGCTGGAAATGTTTGTGAAATACTGAAATGTTTGTAAAATATAGGAACTATTTGTGAAAATGCAAGAAATTCTATATGAAGGGTAGGTGGGTCGGGATTATGTTTAGCCGCCGTGGGCCAAGTTTTACATGATGGCTGTAAGGGCCAGGTTTTATATGATGGCTTCGAGGGCCGAGTTTTATATGATGGTTGCAAGGGCCGAGTTTTATATGATGGTTGCAAGGGCCGAGTTTTATAACATGACAGGTTTTATATGAAATGAATTGAAATACAATTTTTATTACTTAAATTGCATGATATGCTTTAGGAACCCTGAGAATCAGTTATGTTATGGGCACGGTATCCTTGCTAGGGATTTAGTATTTGGCCATGTTCGCCCACACTGTTCGTAAAAAAGTGTAGGGTGGTCTCAGCCGATTAGTGTCAGTAGAGGGTGTACCTTCCCCTAAAGACTGGACTTTTAGGATGTGGTAGGGCAATCAGACCCGCAAGAAAGTTGTAGATGGCTGCATAGTCAGAATTAGATGCAGACATATGTTTTGACTTAGTTTTGGTTGATATCCCCCAGGGCTAAGTCCAACCTTCAGGCCGCACAACCTGTACCATGGGGGAAGTAAATGGTGTTTAGTCTCAAGGATTGTCTTTTATGCATATCTATAGATTTATGTAAATGATATTATTTATTTACTAAACTGTATATACCATGGAAATGAGATGAGTATTTTCAACTGTAAAAAGTGAGTACAATGTATAAATGCTATTTTCTAGTTAAATGGAGGATGAATGTTTTTTGTAAACACTTAATGCATGCTAACCACACACTGATGTTAACTTAATCTTCCTTACTAAGAGGTGTCTCACCCTAATATACAAGTTATCTTTTCAGGACCATCTCTAGGTCGAGTCTAGCAATCTCCGGGGTGGGTTGATAGGCAGTTAGATTTTTGTGAGTGTCAGTAAGAACTTTATTGTAATTAAGTTGGGTTTGAAGCCCTGAGTATGTGATATGGTTGTATAAATTGAGTTAGTTCTGGTATTGTACTATGGTTTGTATTATGAGTTCAGAGAAATGTTGTTGTAAATTAGTAGCATAGAACTCTGGTAGTGAAATATGGAGACTATTTTATTTATTTCTAGTGCAATTATATAATGATTATGGTATCAGGGGGCATCTTGGGCCCACGTGGTGGGTTGGAGCACTACAGATGGTATCAGAGCCTAGGTTTGCTAAGTTTGTAGACTTGGATGATTAATGTTACTAGATTATAGGTTTAGTTTGGATAATAATGGGTAGGTTAGGTGTGTCTTGGTCTGGAACCTTAGAGACGATGATCCTTGACGGTCTTCTGTATTTTTCCTAAACTAACGATTTCAGGAAAACCATGATAAAGCCATCGATGGTTTCGTTTCTAGATTTAAAGACTAGAGCTCAAAAATTTAGGTTGGGAATGATAGGTTGGAGGAGTATGTATGTAGTATCAGCGTTATGACTAGAGACCAGTACCTTGGCAATTTTGTAGCAAAAGTGTATAATTGTTGCCTTTACTACAAACTCATATGTTTTAATTGTTAGTCATTCCATACTTACATCAACCTTGATAAATGTGGAATTTCTAAAGTCGGTTTCTATCCTATGTTCATGATGGATCCTAGGGAAAAGGAGGTCATGGCTGGAGGGGATAATCGTGTGGATGCCTCCAGCGAAGATGACGTCGATGCCTCGGAAGTGCTGCGCAGTATAGCACTATTAAATGGTAGTTTAATTTTTTTAATTTCTTTTATCCAATTATCATGGGAGGTCTTTTTGGATTTTAAAACATTTTTCATTCTCTAGCGAAGAAATCAGCTGCACTATTGCCTTCCCTATATTACAAAAAACATACATATTCAGGATAATGGAAATATGCATTGGTCAACTTTTCCTAAAGTACATGATTTTATGTGATCATGACATACAGAAAGATCAAACAAGTTTTGGTTATTAAATAAAAAAATTCGTGACATTAATAAATATCATTTAATTATATTATATATATATATATATATATATATATATATATATAAGTGATGACTTATTTGACAAATTAATTTCAAGACTAAAATTTTAAAATATCTCCATAACTCATTTTCTTTTTTATTTTCTTTAACATAAAAGAAACTAATTAATTTTATTTTAAATCCTTAAATATCTTTATGATTTTTTAAAAGAGTTATCGGTATAATGTTTCTACAACTCTTCATTCATATGTCCTCTCTATGCAATTGGTCATTACCAATCATCACCCATTTTTTCTCTTATCTGTAATGGAAGTATAGAGTGTTCTATTGTTTTTTTTTTAATGCCTTACTATTAATATATTTTATCTTATCACCAATTGTATAGTTTACTTTTTTTTTCTCTATTTGGAACAAATTTATGTTATGATTTTTCAATTTCTTTTGAAGTTTTTAAAGTTCTACTTTTTAATAATAATCGGTCACTCCCCATAGTTTTGTTGTCTTACTTGCGATGAAACTATAAAATAATCTACTTTTTTGTCATACCATTAATGTTTGTTTGCTTATTAACGATTGCATATTTTGTCTTGGGCATATTTGTTATGAATTCCTAATTTCTTTTGAAACTCTTCAATGCCCCCTCTTATGACTACGCCTATCTTCATCTTCATTTTTTATAAGTCCTCTTTACGTACAATAGGGGTCATAATTGATTATCTTCCATCATTTTCCAGCTCTTTCACTTGTAAAGGAAGTGTACATAGATATTTTTTGGTCTCACCTTCAATGTTAGTTCTCTTATCTTCAATTGCACATTTCCCTTTTGGTTTAGGATTGATTTATGCTATGAATTCTCAATTTCTTTTGAAATTCTTTAAATTATGTACTAGAAATTAAAAAGAGCAATCTAATTAACAACACATGCACCAAAAAGTAGTAAAGGAGAGTGACATGCAGAAGTGTTATTGAGCTTGGGCAAATGGCCTACGTCCCCACCTTGGCTAACAAGCATAAGGATTACCACTATACTTGCTCACTTAAACGGGTGGAGCGGCACTTAAACAGAATAGGTCAATTAGCATAGTGCTGAACTCAACCTTTACAACCAATCCTTACCGGACTGGATTACCGCCCCCTCAAGCCACGCCTGGAAACTCTCAGATTTCACAACAATGAAATTGGTATAGTGATTATGCTTTCATGTAAAGCAGATGTGTACCCAGTTACTTGCAATCACATACACCACCAAATGATATAATGAAGTAAGCTCAATGTGGTTTTAGATGTCAACTCTCAAATATATATATATATTTGTAATCATTGTAATCAGTGCGTGAGAGTGCAAGCAATAAAATCTTTATATCACACAATGTATGTTCAATCTAAATGCTTAAACAAAGATATCAGTCAAACTTTGTATACATCAACTAGTAGATTTTCTCAATGTATAAAGCTGAAGTAATATACGAGTTTTGTTTGCAAAAAGAATTTAATCTTTGTTTTCAACTAATGATATAACTCAGTGAATATTGTAATAAATATTTTTATCACATAAACAAATATCTCTGATGAAATACAATAGATATTTGAAAGTGATTTGAAAATATTTTGCAACCAAAATCAAATATGAGCTTCTCAAGATGTTGCAATGAATATGCAATACCCAGACGATCAAACAAAGTCTTCTTGGGAAGGACTTATTAATAAAGCCTCCTAAGAACACTTGAGGATTTACTCTCAAATAAAATCGTATCAATCAAGTACAACACTTAGGAGAGCAAACTTTTAGAGCAATCAACACTCAAATCAAACTTACAAATGATTTTTGGTAATATGGCAAGGTAAGAATGAGTGTATGGAGCTTAGAAATGAGTAATATGAATTTTGGAATTGAGAGAGAATTTTCTAATTGGATTTTCCAATCGGGTTTGCTAATCTTGTTGCTAATCATTCCAAATGAAAGGGTATATATAGACTTCTCCCTGATTATAACCGTTAAGGACATAAATGGAATAATTATAAAAGATTTAATATTATTTAATTAAATTAACACAGTTAAAAAAATGTTAGCCACGGTAAATTTTTGGGCAGCCCAAGAGCGTCGGTCGACCGAGACGAGTTCAGTTGACTGAAGTGCTTGAAGTTCGGTCAATTGGGCATTAAATGAACTATGAGTTTGGTCGACCGAACTTGTAAGTCCAAGGGTGATTTTTCCCTTTTTGTGAGGTTTGGTCTATAGGAGACATTTTGAACTACCTTAGTCGGTCAACCAGGGCATTGATATACAATTTATGCTCGGTTGCCCAGAAGGTCAAAATGTTAACGCCTAGGGAGTTCGGTCGACCGGGGTCAAATGAACAAAGTGAGTTCGGTCGATTGGGCTGTGGTCAACTTGTTGACCTGGTCCTAGTTCGATCGACCAGGGGCTTTTTTGTACATGGGAGTACGGTCGACTGAATGTGCACTTTTAGTGCATTTCGGTCCTGTTTAAGCATGCATTCACCCAATTCAAAGGATCATTCAAATATGGGCATGAGAGAGAATCCTAGGGTCTTTTCTAGGTTCTTTTTAGTTTGAACTTATCAAATCATGTAGGTGATGTGTGTGATTATTACAAGCCAAGCCCCATTTACTATTATAGACCCTTCAAATAATAATGAAATAAAATACAACAAATGTTGGGTCTTTAGCTTCAATTCCTGTTTGTGCTATTATTATGATCTTCCAATTATAATACCTGCACATAACCTCAAATGTGCATTAAATATAATAAGTATTTGTCATTATCAAAACCTGGCATGATCTAGAGGGTCAACACATGGCATGGGTCTCCACTCGTATGTATATATATGCACACATGAGCTAACGAATCAATGAAGACTAGTAAAGTTACTTGTAAATGAAGCTTAATAATAATCTTGAAAGTCAGAATTTTGAAATGTAAATGAACTAAAGAAAATTAAAAATTGACCTATTCCCTTGACTATGCGACAATTAGGTTTAATAGTGTTAGATATCATTGCATTTAGGTATTAATTTATTATGTTAATGAAATATATATTTTGATAATGAATGAAAGGATTAAAATGTTATTATACTAATTGTGTAGGCCTTTTCAATGTAGAGATAAAGTTGATAGGGGTGCCTTAATATAAACTCTAATTTTAACATAAATTCATATATTGTACACGTAATAAATAGTCATTTCTCATTCACTTACTTCACGCCATTATATTTATTTTTTCCTTTTTTTCATATTATTCTATAGCGTCACTATGTGTGTGCATGTGTATGATAGATATTCAATAAATAAATAAATCTAACACAGTTTTTATAAGCTTGGATTTATAAAACATTATAAATTAGATAAATACAATAGAATTAATAAATTTTCTATATAAATAAAATTATGCACACTCACACTAGTATTGAAAAATCACAACTAATCAAAGCAAAGTAAAGCAAAAGTTTATCAAGAATTGATATTAACAAATGGTTAAAAGAGTATGAGTACGTGTGTGTGTGTGTGTGTCTACATAAGCTACAGCAAGAAAATCAAATTTATGGGGTGTCACAAGAACCCCATGTGTTCCATGATAAAAATAAATTCAACTTGGCACTTGAAGGGGTGATGGCTTCTTGGTTATACCATGAAAGGTGCTTATAAAAAAAAGAATAGGCGTAAGCGTGCATAACAAACTTGTTAATATGACCATAAAGTGACACATTAGCCTTGGAAATGGATGGATTCCTAAAATCCTACCCACATAGTTATTAGTGCCTACTATACAAGTTACAAGAGAGGATAGAGGCAAAGTAAGTGCACTTGGCCACCTTTATGGTATTGCTATCTTTCGAATAGATTGAATACCCTACTAACTCTAGCATTGAAAGATTTTCTTTGGAGTTATCTCCTTTATGTGGATTCCCTGTATTAGGAAGACTTTCACCTATTCGAGAGTAAAAATAGCCTGGTCATTAACTATTGATGCATTTTGTCAAATTTTGCGCCAATATATTGGTGCCCTTTATAGGAAGAAAATAAAAGTTATCTATGGTTTAATCATGTATATATTAAGCAAAGAAGGAGAAGGCCTTGAGGATGGTCAAGAACGTATTTCTATGTTCACTCACCTTGGCAATCATTCCTAGTATGGAAAACA
Source organism: Malania oleifera (assembly GCF_029873635.1). NCBI lineage: Eukaryota > Viridiplantae > Streptophyta > Magnoliopsida > Santalales > Ximeniaceae > Malania > Malania oleifera. The sequence goes on from NC_080425.1 coordinate 53,471,421, forward strand.
CTACCTTGGTTGGTCGACCAGATCATTAAGTTCCCACACGTGGGAATTCAGTCGACCAGGGCATTGATATACAATTTATGCTCAGTCGACCAAAAGGTCAAAATGTTGACTCCTAGGGAGTTTGGTCGACCGGGGTCAAATGAACTAAGTGAGTTCGGTTGATTGGGTTGTGGTCAATCTGTTGACCCAGTCCTAGTTCGGTCGACCAGGGGCTTTTTGTACCTGAGAGTACGGTCGACCGAATGTGCACTATTAGTGCATTTTGGTCCTTTTCAAGCATGTATTCACGCAATTCAAAGGATCATTCATATATGTGCATGAGCGAGTGTCCTATGGTTTTTTCTAGGTTCTTTTTAGTTTGAGCTTACTCATTAAATCATGCAGGTGATGTGTGTGATTATTACAAGTCAAACCCTATTTACTATTTCAGACCCTTCAAATAATACTGAAATAAAATACAATAAATGTTGGATCTTCAACTTCAATTCCTCTTTATGCTATCATTATGATCTGTCAATTATAATACCTGCACATAACCTCAAACATGCATTGAATATAATAGGTATTTGTCATTATTAAAACCGAGCGTGACCTATAGGGTCAACATTCTCCCCCTTTTTAATGATGACAATTACATCAAGAAAAAATATGGGTTTAGCATTAGAAGGCTCCCCCTATCAATATGCATTAAAGAAAACTTTTTTTTTTAACCCAATCATTTTTCCCTCTTCATCTCCCCCTTTTGGCAATAGCAAAAAGGGCCATAAAAAAAAAAAAAAAAAAAAAAGAGTTCTAGGCAATGGGTAAACATCATTTATACATTATAAGTTTTGGAAGGGTTTTGAAAATTTTTGGTAGAGTGCCGTTTAAAAATAGGACTTCCCAAAACCTATCCTGTATAAACAATGACATGTTTGAGTTTATAAATCCTAGTAGTTTATCCACAACTAATCAAACAATTCTAGTATGATCAAAGCAATAAAACATAAAGTCCAACATTATCATGCTTTAGATATTTAAAGTATGGATTACAAACAACAAGCAATGATGAATTTTTACTAAGTCTAATCCAATAGGAAATATCAACAATTATATATTTTAGTTAGACTTGTAGATTTTACTTGAAAGCTCCCCCTAAATTTATGCAAACAATGAAATATCTTAGAAACCTCTCTACTGTGCATTAGACCTAACACACATCAAATTTGTATGAGCCTATCTTCAGGAAGTGGTTTAGTAAATATGTCCGCCCACTGCTCTTTAGTGCATACAAACTCAAGTGCAACATCCTCTTTCTGCACATGTTCACGGAGGAAGTGATGTCTAATCTCAATGGGTTTAGTTCGTGAATGTGAGATAGGATTTTTAGAGATGTTGATTGTACTAGTATTATCATATTTAATCTGTATTTTGTCATAGTGCAATCCAAAATCCATAAGTTGTTGTTTCATATAAAGAGTTTGAGCACAACAACTTCCATCCGCAATATATTCTGCTTCGACTGTGAATAAGGCAACTGAGTTCTATTTCTTGGAAAACCAAGAAACAACAGATTGTCCTAAATAATGACAAGTGTTGCTAGTACTCTTTCTATCAACCTTACTACCGGCAAAGTCAGCATCAGTATAACTCACAATCTCAAAGGTGGTATGCTTAGGGTACCATAAGCCTAACTCTATAGTCCCAACTAGATACCTAAGGATTCGTTTAACTGCTTTTAAATGGGATTCCTTAGGAGCAACCTGAAACCTGGCACACATACACACACTAAACATAATATCAGGCCTACTAGCAGTGAGATATAGGAGACTGCCAATCATGCCATGATATAATTTCATGTGAACAGGGATTCCTTACTCCTCTTTATCAAGCTTAATGGAAGAGTTCATAGGTGTACCAAGAATTTTACAATCTTCCATATTAAATTTCTTTAGCAAGCCCCTGATATATTTAGATTGGCATATGAAAGTTCCACATTTAGCTTGCTTAATTTGTAGCCCTAAAAAGAAACTAAGTTCACCCATCATGCTCATTTCAAATTCACTTTGCATGCACTTGGCAAACTCATTACACAAGTCATCATTTGTTGCTCCAAAAATGATATCGCCCACATAAATTTGAACAAGGAGCATATCATCATTTTTAGATTTGATGAAGAGTGTAGTTTCAATTTTGCCACGAGTAAACCCATTTTCTAGTAGAAAACCACCAAGCCTCTCATACTAAGCTCTAAAAGCTTGTTTGAACCTATACAAGACCTTAGACAGCTGGTAAACATGATATGGATATTTATGATTTTCAAAATTGGGTGGTTATTCTACATATACTTCTTCACTAATATAACCATTTAGAAAAGCCCTTTTAACATCCATTTGAAACAATTTAAAATTTTTAAGAGCAACATAAGCAAGTAGCATACGAATGGCTTCTAACCTAGCAACAGGAGCATATGTTTCATCAAAGTCAATTCCCTCCTACTGATTATAACCTTGGGCAACTAGTCTAGCCTTATTCCTAGTTACTACCCCATTCTCATCTTTCTTATTTCTATATACCCATTTAGTTCCACTAATGGTATGATCACTAGGCCTAGGAACTAGGGTCCACACTCTACTTTTTTCAAATTGATTAAGTTTTTTTTGTATGGACATCACCCAAGATTCATCTTCTATTACTTCTTCAACATTTTTAGGTTCTTCTTGGGATAAGAAAGTAGAATGACTCACTAGGTTTTTCAAGGAGGATCTTGTGGCTACACCACAGGATGGTTCACATATGATTTGATCTATATGATGGTTTCTAATAAATTTCCAATCTCCAGGCAACTCCTGAATTTCATTTTCATTATCTTCAGATAATTTTTCATCAATATCATCTTCATCATCTTTCCTAGAAAATGAATTAGATTCATCAAATACGACATGAATAGATTCAATGACAGTCAATGTTATTTTATTCAAAATCCTATATGCTTTAAACCCTATAAGAGAAGTTATGTGATATACCCTCTAAGTCACAATAATTTTCTATGCCCTCATTCTTAAATTTCGTGCCTCTATCACTTCTTATATGAGTTATCTTATATCCCCTTTCATTTTGAATTCTCCTATAATGTTTGGTAAACTGTTCACATGATTCATTTTTGTGTGCAAGAAATAACACCCATGTGAATCTAGAAAATTCATCTACAATTACAAAAGCATATGATTTACCACAAAGACTTTGCACATAATTAGGACCAAACAAATCCAAATGAAGCATCTCAAATGGTCTAGTGGTAGATATGAATTTTTTTTTCTTAGAACTAGATTTTGTTTGCTTAACCATTTGACATGCATCACAAATTTTATCTTTTACAAATGACATTTTAGGTAAGCCTTTTACTAATTCTTTTCTAACAGGTTTAGACAACAAGTCCATGCTAGCGTGTCCTAAGCGCCTATGCCATAACCAAGTAGCTTCATTTACAGAAGAAAAGCAAGTTACTTGTTGTGAAGCTAAGTTATCAAGAGAAGTAGTATAAACATTTTCATGGTGATCGGCAGTAAAAAACACTTTGTTGTCTGATTTATTTTCTACTATGCATTTATCATTTTCAAAAGACATCTTATATCCTTTATCACACAATTGACTTATGCGTAGTAAATTATGTTTCAACCCATCAACTAATAACACATTATCAATAGTAAGAGAGGAATCCTTACCAACCTTACCTACCCTGATGATGCATCCTTTGACATTATCGCCGAATGTCACATATCTTCCATTCTTGGGAATAATTGATGCAAATTTTCCCTTGTTGCCGGTCATGTGCCGTGAGCACCCACTATCCAAGTACCACCTGTCCTTGGAGGAGGACTATCTTAGGCACACCTGCAAGATAAACTAAGTATCTGATGCTGGTCCCCAAATTTTGTTAGGTCCACGGGGGTTAGAAGTAGGATCGCCTTTAACTGCCCATACTTTCCTAATTATCACATGTTTATTCCTAAGTAGACAATCAAATTGAATATGACCAATTTGTTTACATTTAAAACATTTTATTCTACACTTAGGATCTTTAGGAGGGACATGGGATTTTGACTCACGTGTGAAGGTACCTAAGTAAAGATTAGGTCGTCTAACATTTTCAACACCATTAAAACCAAGACCCTCTTTACTTAAGGAATTCCTTTGGGCACCAAGTAGTTTTTCAAAATTGTGTTTGCCTTCGGTGAATTTAAAAATAATTTTGGAGCTATCCTCCACTTTCCTCTCAAGTTCAACAATGGTCACATCTTTTTCTTTTAAAATAGAAGCATGAGAGGTTTTTGCCATACCAAACAATTTTGACCAATTTTCACATTTTTTTTTAAATCATTTTCTTTGGTCATTTTACTCAACAGTTTAGATACACGAATATATTCAAATTGTAATTCTCTAAATGTAGGCATGCAATCATAATCACAACCATTAGATGAATAATAAGTAGAAAAGGAAAAGGAGGATGATACCTCATCATCATGTGCCATCAGACACATATTAGCAACCTCTGAGTTGCTGTGATCTGAATCTGATTCACTGCTGCTCAACTTATCCCATGAGGTGCTTTCTTTCATGGCTTTCTTCTCTTTTTTTTAGCCTCTTTTCTTAGTAATGGGCAGTATGGCTTGATGTGCCCAACTTTGTTGCAATTGTAACACGTGGGAGCATTTGATTTTTCTTTTCTTTTTCTAGACTCTCCCTTCTTAGATGTACACTCCCTATATTTTCGTATGGCTTTCTGTTTGTTCTGAAGAATCTACTAAATTTTCTAGTAAGCATAGCCATATCATCATTAGTGTCAGGTTCACTGCATTCACTAGATGTGTTAGTGGAGGTTTTCAGTGCAGTCACTTTATTTGCCCTATTCTGTTCATTTACTCTCTCATTTATAGCTAATTCATAGGTGATCAGGGAACCTATCAATTCATCTAGAGTCATGGCCTTAAGGTGTCTACCTTTAGCAATGGTTGTAGCCTTGGCTTTCCAAACTAGAGGAAATCCTCTAAAATCTTCCTAATCATCTCATATGTGGGATAGGTCTTTCCTAATGCATGCAGTGAGTTTATGATGTGTGTGAATCTAGTGTACATACTCTGAATGGACTCACCTATATTCATCCTAAAGGCTCATACTCGCTAGTCAACATATCTATCCTACTATGTTTCACATCCCTAGTACCCTCATATGTGACCTCTAACTTATCCCATATTTATTTTGTAGTAGAACATGCCATAATTCTGTTAAATTCATTTACATCAAGACTATAATACAAAATATTCATAGCAGTGGAATTTAGACTAACAACTTTCATGTCATCATCATCACATTCATCTTAAGTTTTAGGAACTCTAGTTGCACCCTCAGTTTTCATAGGGATATAATTTCTCTTAGAGATGATCATTCACACCTTTCAATCAGTATTTTGGAGGTAGATGCGCATGCTCTGTTTCCAGAAGGTGTAATTAACACCACTGAAAATCAGAGGTCATGTGGAAGATGGTCCCTCAAGAAAAGGGGTCATGGAGCTTTGAGCCATATATGATCTTTTGCAAAATAACTACTAGTCTATGTGTCTTCTAACTTATCCTAGATTTTTTTTGCAGTAGAACACGCCATTATCCTATTAAATTCATTTACATCAAGACTACAGTACAAAATGTTCATAGTAGTGACATTTAAACTAACAGCTTTCATCTCATCATCATCATATTCTTCCTCAGTCTTAAGAACTCTAGCTGCACCCTGAGTTTTCATAGGGATATAATTTCTCTTAGAGACGATCATTCACCTTCCAATCAATATTTTGGAGGAAGATGTGCATGCTCTATTTCCAGAAGGTGTAATTAACACCACTGAAAATCGAAGGTCGTATGGAAGATGGTCCCTCAAGAAAAGGGGTCACATAGCTTTGAGCCATATATGATCTTTTGCAAAATAACTACTAGTCTATGCTATGTGGCTTTGATATCAATTGTTAAGTTTACAATGATCCCAAGAGGGGGGGGGGGTGAGTTGGTACTTTTAAAATTTAAGCCCTTGGTAGGTATCCTAACAGTAGTATATTCACAATCCTATGGTCAATCTAGTGTAAGTAATATAAATCAGTTATAATTATGTACCAGAAATTAAAATGAGCAATCTAATTAACAACAAATGCACCAGAAAGCAGTAAAGGAGAGTGACACACATAAGTATTATCGAGGTTCAGCAAATTGCCTACGTCCCCGTCTTGGCTAACAAGCACAAGGATTACCACTATACTTGCTCATTTAAATGGGTGGAGCGGCACCTAAACAAACCAGGTCAATTAGCACAGGGCTGACCTCAACTTTTACAACCAATCCTTACCGGGCTGGATTACCGCCCCCTCAGGCCACGCTTGGAAACACTCAGATTTCACAACAATGAAATTGGTACAGTGATTATGCTTTCATGTAAAGCAGATATGTACGCAATTACGTGCATTCATATACACCACCAAATGATATAATGAAGTAAGCTCAATGTGGTTTTAGGTGTCAACTCTCAAATATATATATTTGTAATCATTGTAATCAGTGCGTGAGAGTGCAAGCAATATAATCTTTGTATTACACAATGTATGTTCAATATAAATGCTCAAACAAAGATATCAGTCAAACATCGTATATCTCAACCAGCAGATTTTCTCAATGTATAAAGCTTAAGTAATATATGAGTTTGGTTTGCAAAAAGAATTTAATCTTTGTTTTTAACTAATGATATAACTCAATGAATATTGCAACAAAGATTTTTATCACATAAAAAAAATATCTCTTCAAAGATTTGTCAAGATGAAATACAATAGATATTTGAAAGTGATTTGAAAATATTTTGCAACCAAAATCAAATATGAGCTTCTCAAGATGTTGCAATGAATATGCAATACTTAAAAGATTAAATGAAGTCTTCTTGGGAAAGACTTATTAATAAAGTCCCCTAAGAACACTTGAGGATTTGCTCTGAAATTGTATCAATCAAGTACAACACTTAGGAGAGCAAACCTATAGAGCAATCAACACTCAAATCAAACTTACAAAGGATTTTTGGCAATATGGCAAGGTAAGAATGAGTGTATGAAGCTTAGAAATAAGTAATATGAATTTTGGAATTAAGAGAGAATTTGCTAATTGGGTTTGCTAATCTTATTGCTAATCATTCCAAAGGAAGGGGTATATACAGACTTCCCCCTGATTATAACCGTTAAGGACATAAATGGAATAATTATAGAAGATTTAATATTATTTAATTAAATTAACCCCATTAAAAAAATGTTAATTGCGGTATATTTTTGGGGCAACCCGAGAGCACTGGTCGACTAAGACGAGTTTGGTTGACCAAAGTGCTTGAAGTTTGGTCGACCGGACATTAAATGAACTATGAGTTCAGTCGACCGAACTTGTAAGTCCAAGGGCGATTTTTCCCTTTTTGCGAGGTTCGGTCAGCCGGGGATATTTTGAACTACTTTGGTCGATCAACTAGACCATTGAGTTCCCACACGTGGGAACATTCTTATCCTTTAACATGCTCATGGCCATGTTAAGGATCGTGTGGTTCTTCCTTTCAGCTACACCGTTCAACTGGGGAGTGTAGGTCAGTGTGAACTGCTTTTGAATCCCTTGTTACCTAAGAAATTCTAGGAAATCTTCATCCTTGTACTCTCCTCTTTGGTCTAATCGGAGTGACTTGATGCGATAACCACTTTGTTTCTCCACAAGAGCTTTGAACTCTTTGAAATTGTCGAACACCTTTAACTTCTTTTTCTGGAAGTAGACCCAAGTCTTCCTAATGTAATCGTCAATAAAGGTGAGCAAGTTTCGATTATGTCCATTTGAAAATGGCCTTAATAGACCACACACGTCTGTGTGTACTAGTTGGAGTGGCATGGTAGATCTCCAGTCGGCTTGCTTTCCAAGGCTATTTCTGTGTTACTTGCTCAGAACATGGCTTTCACATATCATATTTGGGTGGTGGATGTTGGGTAAGCCTTTCACCATCTTCTTGATCCCCAATTTTTTCAAACTTTCAAAGTTAAGATGTCCGCACCTGAGATGCCATAGCCAGTCTTTGATGATAGTACTCAAACACCTTGGCGTATCATGTTGAATGGCGAGAGAAAAATTCTATTCTTTGTTATTTGTACTCGAGTAACAAGCTTACCTCGAGCATCTGTTATCACCATCTGCTTATCTTTAAGGCTAATTCCATAGCCTTTCTCCACAAGATGTCCGAGGCTAAGTATATTAGTCTTCATGGCTGACACATAGTACACATTGGAGAATAAAAGCATGGTCTTCATTCTTCCTCTCGATTAGGACATTCCCCCTTCCTCGAAATGGGACTTTAGAGAGATCATCAAATGATATCTCTCCCTAAACTTTCTCATCAAGTTCATTAAATAGGTGCTTTCTACCAGTTATGTAAATACTGGCTCCAAAGTCAAGGTACCAAACATTTTGGTCCTGGTGGGTTGAATTGTATGTCATCAGCATCAGCGATTTTCCTTCGGCTTTCTCCTTTTCTTCAAAGTTAGCATTTTCATTTACTTCATGATTTTAGGGATTACCTCTGCACTCATTGCTATAGTGTCCGTACTTATGGCAGTTGTAGCACTGAACATCTCTCGTGTCTACGTTTGGACGATTATTGTATCCCCCTTTTCTTTCTTGTCCTCCGCCTCATCGGACATAGTTCTGTTGATTGCGTACTTTTCTAGTGGGACCTCTTCCACCTCTGCCACCTACTCTGAAGTAAAAATTTCCATAATTTCTTCCACGAGATCCTCGACCTCATTGTTGACCTTATTGGTCATATCCCGTTTTGATTATGACAAATACTTTGATATTTAATGGTTAATGAGTTTGTGATCAAGACCGATTGGAAGTATCATATGGTGCACACATATTGGCCTAAAGAAGACAAAGACCTTAAAGATTATTTTGTATTATAATTTATTATTATTCAATTTGGGTAATAGTAATTAGGGGAAATGGTCTGTAATGATAATGAATGCCTTACTTGCATAGTAGAATGGATAAACTCAAGACCAAAAATGGACCTTAGGGAACACTCACACATGCATATATATTAATGGTCATTTGAATAGGGTGTTTGCATGCTTAAAAAGAACTGAAATGCATTTAAGTTGCATGTTTGGTCGATCGTACTACTCGAGTACAAACTCCCTTGGTCGACTGAACTAGTGTCGGGTTTGACCACGGCCCGGTCAACCGAACTTCCTAATCTATTACCTGTCAATCGACCGAACCCAAACCGGGTCAACAAAATTACCATAGCCTAGTCGACCGAACTTATATAGTTCATTTATACCTGGTCAATCGAACTCCTTAGAAGTCAGCTTTTTGACCACCTGGTCGACCGTGCCCAAAATGCAAACCAACACCCTAGTTGACCGAGTTCCCACGTGTGGAACTCAACGGTCTGGTAGACCGAACTTAATAGTTCAAATCTTCCCAGTTGACTGAACCGCACTAATTGAGAAAATCGCCCTTGGACCTCCGAGTCCGGTTGACCGAATTCATAGTTCATTTCTTGCCCAGTCGACCGAACTTCAAGAACTTCGGTTGATCGAACTTGTCCTGGTTGACAGTGCTCTCGGGTTGCCTCATATTTTTACCACGGTTAACAATTTTTTAACGAGGTTGATTAGGGTTAAAATGGTTTAAAATAATATTAATAATACCCTACATGTCCTAACGGCTATAATTTTTCCTATCTCTATATATAGGCCTTCATTTGCAAAAATTAGTAACAATATTAGCAAAACAATTAGAAAATTTTCTCTGATTTTCAAAAGTTCTATTTCTCACATCCAAACTTTATTTATTCATTCTTACTCATCCTCATTGCAAATCTTGCTGAGCAAGAGTGCTATTGTGAGCATCTAGTTAAGCTTACACTCTCGTTAGTTATAGTTGATTGATATATATTTTTATCCGAGAGTAAGCTTGAAGTTTTTCTATGAGACTTCATTAATAAGTCTTCCGTAGGAAAACTTCGTAGAGCTTATGAGTTTTGCATCACCATTGCAATACTCAAGAGTTCATATTGCTTTTTGTTTGTGAAATAACTTTTTGCAAACCGATCTCAAATATCTCGTGTGATTTACTTTGAGAAATACTTTGTTGAGATATTTGTGCATACTCAAAAAGATCTTTGTTGAAATATCCTTTGATTGATTTTATCTTCTTGAACACAAAGATCAAATTGTTTTATAAATTAAATGTGAATATCTTTTGTGATTTATCTTGAGAAACATATTTTGAGATATTTGTTAGCATGTTGAAGATCTTTGTTGCTATATCTTTTCATCTTGATACAAAGATCAAACAAATATTTTACAAACCATTTTTGAATATCTCTTTTGGTTTATATTAAGAAAAATTATTTGTTGAGATATTTGAAGTGTGCTTATAATCTTTGTTTATGCATTTTGATTGAATATATTATGTGAGACAAAGATCATATCATTTGCACTCTCATGCACTGATTACATCGCTCATATAATTATTTGAGAGTAGATACTTAGACTACACTGAACTTATCAAATCCTATCTTTTGGAAGTGTATTGATTATACTGTGCGTATTGGGTACATATCTGTTTTACATGAAAGCACAATCACTGTACTAGTTTCTCTATTGAGAAATCTGTTGTATTCCAAGCATGGCCTGAGGGGGCGATAATCCAGTCCGAAAGGATTGTGTAGGTTGAGGTCAACCCTGTGTTAATTGACCTAGTTGTAAAGGTTGAGGTCGACCCTGTGCTAATTGACCTGGTTGTTTAGGTACCGCTTCATCCGTTAAGTGAGCCTATAGTAGTAATCCTTGTACTTGTTAGCCAAGGCGGGAACATAGGCAATTTGACTGAACCTCGATAACATTTCTGGGTGTCATCTCCTTTACTGCTTTACTGTGCATGCCTGGTTAAATTTCTATTACAGTTTAAATTCTGTTGTATATTTACATTGATTTATTTTACATGCACTAGATTGACCTTAGGCTTGTGTAATACTGTTGTCAGTGGATTGACCTAGGGGATAAAATTTTCCAATACCAGTTCACCCCCCTCTTGGGATTGCCCCAAAGCTAATACTCATCCCCTTCCTCACTGTGACGTCCCCTTTTTACCGTATCTATCTATAGTGAGGGACAACTTCTTTTGGAGGGCTTGCTTCAATGCTTTATCATCACTCCTTCTGTTGACTTTCTGCTCATAGGCTTGGAGTGAGCCCACAAGTTTTTCTACGAACATGGTTTCCAAATCTTTTGCTTCTTCTATGGTCACAACTATATAATCATATTTTGGATCCAAAGATCACAAAATTTTCTCACAAATTCTCTCGTCATTGAGAGTCTCTCCATTTCTTCTCAATTGATTTAATACTACCATAACTTATGTATAATAGTTAGCAATAGATTCAGTAGATTTCATTTTTATTGTCTGCACCTTTGTGTGTTCGATGGAGAGAGTCCCAAACTTCTTTGGATGTCTTGGTGGAGGCGATGATTTCGAACGTGGCATCATCAAGGCCTTGGTAGATTATGGACTTTGCCTTGCAATCTTCTTTCAATCGGCTTGCAAGATCGTTCTTTGAGTGTCAAACATAGTTGCTTCATCTTTTTTTAATGGGCTTTCTCTGTACCCATCTTCAACAATGTCCATGACATCCTGAGCACCTAGAAGGGTTCTTATTTGAATAGACCAGTTGTCATAATTCTCTCGTGTCAACTTTGGAATGACCACTTAGGCAGCACCGTTCATCATTGGGTTTAATATATCAAAAAATAGAGTGATAGAGACTAAATTTGGCAAATTTGATGCCACCAATGTGCTCAGAAGGATGAAAAACCTTGGGAACCTGTTTTGGGTTGCAAAGAATCGTTTTAAAAATCACTGAACCGGCTAAAAGAAGTTCTGGACCGTTTTTCTTTTTTATAAAAAAATGCTTTGACTTAAGAGAGTTTAACGGCATCAATATTTACCGTTTTACCATGTGGCGGCCTTTGTGCATGCCGTGTGTCAGTAATTGGACGTGGGTCAGTCACCTAAGTTGGGTTGTGTTCGCAGGTCATTAGTTCGGGTTGCTAGTTGCTGGGCTGAGTTGCAGATCGAGTCTCTGGGTAGGATCTCACCATCTAGGTGAGGAAGACACGTGCGGGCGCGTGACGTTAGCGATTAGTGTCCTTGTCGACACGTGCGTTGTGTGTGGAGGGTGCTATTTCATCTGTCGGCACGTGAGAGTGCGAGTGGGGTCTTTTGGACTTTGTTTGAAGCACGATTTTCACCTTTGGAATCGTGTTGACGCGAATTTCACAATGGTATGCTCAATTTTGGATTTTGACCAACTTCAAATATGGAAAAAAAAAAATTGAATTTCTCTCTGTTCGCCTCTGTTTGACGAATTTCAGCGAATGTGGACGCTCTGATACCTCTGATGGGTGGAGGGGACTCACTCAATCATTGGTTGTGATTGAAACTCATTGAGAATTGCACACAAATGCAAACAATTAATTTCAATCTGAAAAAAATATAAAGACGAATTCAAGATACAAATTTCTCTCTTCTCACTGGTTATTCACCCTCACTGCACCACACATTACATTACGCACACACACATCTATTTATAACAGAATATGGACGATAGGTAGAATTAAATTCAAACAAGTAGGCTGAAATTGGTGAAGAGTTGGTGGTTGACTCTACGTTGCAATTCAAGAACAGTGGGCTGGTTGGTGCGGCTGCCGACAAAGGCAGTCAAGTTTTATCTTGAATAGGAGTTGCAAACCACCTAATCTTTGGAGTCGACATAACTTTATTGGTTTTGATCTTTTGGTAAAGTGGTACTAGAATTTGGCCTTTAATTGTATCCACATAAAGTAACTACAATTAAGAAGTTCTCATAAACACATATTTCTTATAATTTTAGAGAGAGAGAGAGAGAGAGAGAGAGAGAGAGGTGTGGTAAATAAGCAAATGCTCGCTTGTCAAAATCTCTTATACTACGGTTTTATAGGAAAAGAAGAGAGCAAGAGTGGATGGTCCCCACTGGGCTCCTAATAACCTTAATATAATTATGATTTTATTATTATTATTATTATTATTTTTTCTTATTTATATTTCACCTCTCTTTATGCATCTTATCTGTTTACCTAACTTTTCATATTAGTTGCTCATCCATTTTATCTATTACCACTTAAATCAATTGTAATTAGAATAATGGGTAGAATAAAATTAATCTCCTCCATTAATGCCTCAATTAGAACCACTCAATTATGTTGAATTAGAAAACCTTCTAATTAAGACTTCCATTACCCATATGTGATCCTAAAGACACATCATGGCTATCCTAATTGGATTGAATGTGAGAGAACCTATTTTAATACATTTACCATATGGTAGACAAGGTTATGAAATGGAAACAAACATACAAGTCTGCACAAACAAAAAATCAACCATATTTAATTAAAAAAAAAAAAAAAGGTTGAAGAAAGATTCAGGGAATGCCAACCTTGGATTCAACATAACATTATTAGTTCTTCTTGATACTGGCACCAGCACCTTATCTCTAAGGGTTTCCACGTCCAGCAACTATAATAAAAAATTTCTTACAAACCCATACTTCTTAACTAAAACCTAAACGTAATTAAGGATAAAATAAATTCAATTTAAACAACTTTCACACAATGTTCAATAACTTTCTCCATAAAAAATCAATTGAGACCAAAGCGTAACTATAAAGACTAGACTCGTCAGGCTTCAAGATAATGTGGTTCGTCACATGGTTCAATCAAATGATCTAACCACGAGCCAAACTTGTGTCAAAAACTTCTTTTTTTTTATTACATAAGAACTCCAGCCACCAATGAGCCCTTTAGACCCCCTGGTGCGACACCAAACCTACGAATTAGCGTCCTCCGCCCCCAAGTTTCGCTGACCAAGTTTCGCTGATCAAGGTAAAGTCCGGAATGCGAACACTGTTTCTGTGCATCAGTTGGATGTTCGACTAACCCGACCCCCGGGACACATTTCCATTACCATCCACAGTCCCCGTTGGCTCAAAGAGAACTCTCACCATCCACGGTTTCCATAGGCTCACAAAGCGAACTCTCACTATCCATGGTTTTTGTTGGCTCACAGAGTAAAGTCTCACTATTCACAGGTACCGTTGACTCTATGAGTGTATCTACCTAAAATTGAACCCCTGTTGTTCCTTACTTGCTGATACCTTTCCACCATGCCATGTCCGTGGGGGCATGTGTCAAAAACTATTCTTGAAAGGTGCAGTCTATGCTGATAGTGCGACTTTACTGTAGAACTTCAAATGATGCCATAATTTTTAGAACTACAAAGGCACTTGGACTAAAATAAGTTTGATACTTTTTTATAATGGCATAAGCTAAATGAAGAGCATAGCATGCTTGAGACTGAGGGAGGATATGGAGAGGTTAAATTGGAGCTCAATCCTCGCGTCAGCACAATTAAAAACCGACATCAAGCACAGAGGTTAAGTTTGATTTGTTTTAAAATGAGTGGAGTGGCAGAAATTAAAATAAACAAAGTAACATTAGCCTGAGTAATTGCCACCATTTGCAGTGTCGTGCACTTAGATCACGGACCCACCTGCTGGGGAGATTGCCACAATCCAAAAGCATTGCCTCCACCTTGTCTCCTCCTTCCTACTTCCAATAATTTAGTATGCCAAAAGTAATAATATTGAATATTAGGATGTCTCCTTTTTTGTTTAGAAAGAAAGAGCATTTTAAGTTGCATGCCTTTTCCAAATATGAAAATAGAAATTTGTGCTTGTGTTCTTTTCTATGATGAGTACGGGCAATAACAAAATAAATGAACATAAAAAAAAATTTAGTACGATCAAGGTAGGGTTGATTCAATCTATGCTACTAAGATTTCATGAAATATAAACTTTGATCATTGAAGAATAAAGATGCAGGTACTTATTTTGATCTTTGGTATGTAATCTTATAATCAGTGTTATGTAAAAAATTGTGGGATGAAATAAAGTTGAAACGGAAAAAATAAAATAAAAATGTCGAGTCATGTTATGTATATATAGACACACTACTTGCGCAAATACAAAATAGGACGTTCTTGGTTCAAGGACTAGCCTTCAAACCCTCAACACTAAATTCTTGGATTTTTTTTTTAATTTTTAAATCTTTTTAGCTAAATTTTAATTGGGTGTAAATTAACAACTTAAAATTTAATTGGTTGTTCACCATTTAAATGTTATAGTAAAAATAAATGAAGAAAAATATATACATTTAAGTTGACTTTGATAAGCTCATTAACTTAATGTGGCAACAAAATTTAATGTGCAATTTTAAAAATAAAATTCTTAAATCCTAAATCCTTGAATTTTGGATTTTAAAAATTTTTTAACTAAATTTTGATTGGGCTGTAAACTTATATCTTGAACTTTGATTGGTTCTACATTATTCAAATGTGTTTGTAAAAAATAAATGAAGAAAATAATTACATTTGATTTGACTCTAATACTACTACTTTCCCCTTAAAATGATTAATGTTTTTTAAGAAATGCAAGAAATTCATAGAAAAATATTTGAATTTTTTTTAAATGATTGCTAGGGTTTCTAGTAGTTTTTTTTTTTCTAATTGAATAAATTTGCTCGAGATTGAATACATGATTCGCCATAAGCACAAAAAAAAAATAAGGAAAGTTTTGAAGTATTTATATCCTAATATATAAAATTAACTTTTATTGCTCATCTCTTAGTTTTCATGAATATTTTTAGAATTTTTAATTTTAGGAAAGTTACCTTTTGAGTTCATTTGTAAAATTTTACTTAGCACACATGATTTTGAATATATTTTTGTGACGACTTGCTTAATTTTCACATTTTTTTTTTTTAAACCAAAATCACAGAACTCATCAGATCATAATTCACATGGACCCGTGGGTACCAGGGATACATCAGAACATATAACAGAAGCCTACGCAGTAGGAAACAAGCAATCATAATATCATAAATATAGAATCATCCATCACAATACCAGAGTTACTACATCCACTGTATTTATATACACACAGTACACAACCCAAAAGATATCTTAGGGCTATCCCACAAAATACATCCGATCCTATTAAAACACTTACCCTTCTGGAAGGGCAGATCAATGGTACTAGATCAGCGGTGCTTTACCCGCTCTCCTATCAAGGGCTCCTAAAATGTTTTGCCATGTTTTGATTATAACACTAGTGTGTGACAACATGAGCATTTCTGTGATATACATATAATCATAAACATAACCAGTAGAACTGTATATATATCATTTCTAGAAAAGGCATGTATAATCAAAACATGGCAAAACATAAAGATTTACATAGTATATTTCATCTCATATAAATAGTAATGCCAAAAACAAACATCCTTGGAAGGTTAGCTGGTTGTTGTCATGTATTACCCCCACATGACTGGGTTGTGTGGCCCGAAGGCGGGACTTGACAATGGTTGGCCAACCATTGCCAAGTCAAAAGTATAGTTTGTAAGTCTGATGGGTCTGCCAGACTTGGTCCATACACCAGGGGCGCTCACACACTTCTTAAAAACCACATTGACCATCCAATCTCAAACCACTCTGTACAGCGGTGTTAACACAAATATCATGATCATGATGACCATGGACACATAGCAACGGTACTGTGCAAGTGCCAGCCTAGGCCAAGCCAACCAGGTTCTGATAACATATAGCATATACTGAAACTGTGATACATGGATATTTCATACCATTAATTATGAAATCAATCATATCATTTTGCATATATACATATATTATGAAAATCATCAGCCCATACGCCGGTATTTCACATTTTACCATAGCTCAACCCGTACGCCAGCAAATCATATCCATAGCTCAGCCCGTACGCTAGCAAATCACATCTATAGCTCGGCCCGTACACCGGCAAATCATTAACATAGCTCAGCCCATACGCTGACAAATCATATCCATAAAAATCTCGGCCCGTACGCCAATTTTCCATTATACAAATCCGTATCATTAACACATTCCCAGAAAATAGTTCTTCATTAAAATTTCTACTTATGCCACACGAACAGGTTTTTCTTATACTTAACATACCATCATTTTCAGTAGTATTTCCCAAATATAAATCATATATAAATATATTTATTTCCCTGAAACTAAATGCTATAATATTATACATACTTTTCATAAAATAGTAGCTTAGTTTATCCCCTTACCTGTGTCTTGAAAAGCCCTTAAAAGAAATACTCCTGCACCCGCAGGGTTCCCCACTCAACACCTTGAAAACAACATTCCCCAGAACTAAAGTTCAGTATTTCTGAGTAGAAAGCCTTTCCTTAGATTTAGGATGGTTTCTAACTCAGCCCCACTGACGATCCGCTTTGGCAGACTTGTAGAGAACTTTCTCAGGAACGTCGCGGTTGCTTTAGATCGTTGAATCGGCATAAATCGGTCCAAGATCTTAGAGAGAAGGGTAGGGAACCGAAGGATGAGAGACAGAGGGGTTCTGCGCAGAAAATGAACTAAAAAATCACATTTAACCCTATTTATACTGCGGGATTCATCGACGACCCATGTCACCTCGTCGACGAGTCCTGTAGAAAGTTTGTCGACGAACTTCAACCCATGTCGACGAATTTCAGGCTTCCAAAAATCCTCTCTTGGTATCCTCTCGTCGACGAGATGGAACTTCATTGATGAGATCCTGAAGAACCCTCGTCGACGAAGCTCCTATGTTTGTCGATGAGGCCTGAAAAATTTCTTGAGATTATCCTATCCAAAATGCAACATCGTCGACGAAGTTGGCAGCCTCCTTCCATTATTGTTTCCATTTTCCTTTCTTTTTTTTTTATTATTTAAATACCATTATTCCTCGGGTCGTTACAATTTTGTTTTAGGAAAGTAGTGTTGTGACATCCCGATTTTTTATGCCATTTTTTTTTTCAAATAGCAAATATTCATCAACCATAACATCGGTCAACAATTTTGATGCCACTCACATGACCCGACCCGCATTGGGTACCAGGTAAACAGACACTTTATTTATACTAACCTAACAGCGGAAGACATAATGTACATACCATCCAGAATATAACACTTAGAGTATCAATATACATATACACACATTTCTATCATACCCAAATACAACACAACTCTAAGGGGATTACACCTCCCTAGTCCAAAACTTACCCTGTATATCAGGGTATCCGCTCCACATAATCTAGGAGCCCTATCACCAGGTTTGTCTCTGTTTCCTGAAAAGCTTAGATAATTCGGGTGAGACACATTTCAGTAAGATGGAATAAATTATTTACAGTGTGTGACAATATGAGTTATAACATATTTTACTTTTCAAATCATCAATTCATTTGAGAAAAATACACTGATATATATACATGCACATAATCATATAGTTATAAAACATAAGCTTTTATAAGCTTTTGATTCCATTTCCAATCTCATTTGCATGCAACCCACGTTTATCAGCGAAATTTACAAGAATAGGGAAGTCTACCCACCCATAAAAGTAGCTTCCCTCTGCCCTAATACATTACGCAACCAGATATGGCTACATTTGATACCTATCAAGGTACTCACCTTACTCAGTAAGCCCTTAGGTGAAGAGTTTTACTTCACAATCCAACCCATGAGT
The DNA here is from genome assembly GCF_029873635.1 of Malania oleifera. NCBI lineage: Eukaryota > Viridiplantae > Streptophyta > Magnoliopsida > Santalales > Ximeniaceae > Malania > Malania oleifera. Next base: position 53,490,162 of record NC_080425.1, read on the forward strand.
ATCCTTGATACCCAGTACCAACATCGCATTTGTAACTCATGACTACCCTAAGGATTTTTCTCCACACCATGCTTCCCCGCATGAATAGGGTTGTACGACCTGAAGGTTGGATCTAACCACAGTTGGCCTACCTAGTTAGATCAAAATGGAAATCCATCTATGCGTCTGTAGTACGACTGGATAGCCTGTAGCCCTGATGGGGACTCAGGGGGCACAACAACTCTACTAAATAGCTCAGTCGGCTGCCCACACCACACTCTCCACGAGATCATATGGTTGCACTATCACCACTAGTAACGGTACCGCACTCAATATCACAACCCATCATTAGGGTTTCCAAATCCATCCATCAAGGTTATCATTACCACATACCCACAATCATTATGCGGTATTGACATTTCATCAATCATATTTCAATGATCCCATTGCAACTTTTGCACTTTGCAATGTTCACCATATCTCCTACCGCCTTAGCATCTCCCGGCGTCAGTGCATCAACTCGCACTGGAGCAGTATTCCTCTACTGTCTACCTCGAGGTTTCTGATAGCCTCCTCTATATAGGCAAGGATCAGCCACTATCGCTGGTGGAGCTTGATTGTTTCTCGCTATGTGTCTGAGCTAATAACACCAATAACAGGCAACCTCCCTCACCCGGCACTCTCCTAGGTGTCTCCTATAGCATATAAGGCAATAAGGGGGCATCAGTCTGCCCTGCATTGCTCGCTCTCGTCCTCCCTGTCATCGTCCCCCTAAGCTATCATATCTCCTCCACGGCCCTTGATTGGACCTTGCCTAAAACTCTAAAGGCATGAGCCTCTTTCTTTGCCTTTGTGCTGCAACGCCTCCCTGTAGGTCACTCTCAATCGCCGTAGCTCTATTAACTATATCTGTGAAGGTTTGAACTCGGAAGCCTACCAACTGCTCATACAGGTTCTGCCTTAGGCCCTTCTCAAACTTCCTCGCCTTCCTCTCCTCATCTGGCACCAGATATGGGGTGAATTGGGATAGTTCAATGAATCTCGCTGCATATTGCTGCACCGTCAAAGGCCCCTATGTCAGATGTAGAAACTATGATGCCTTCGTACTCCTAACAGTACCATGGAAGTACCGCTCGAAGAAGATCTCCCTGAAGCGGCTCCACATCATCACCACAGGGTCAAGCCTCTGCTTCTCCAATAACCTCACCAACCTCCACCAACGCTTTGCATCCCTAGTCAATTTAAATGTGACAAATAACACCCTCTACTCGTCTGCACATAAGAAGACTACAAGTATGTCCTCTAGGTCCTGGACCCAGTTCTCAGCTACTAGTAGGTCCGCTCTAGCAAAAGATGGGGGTCTCATACGCATGAACAACTCGATCATGTAACTCTCTCCCCCAAGCTCCTAGCCATCTCAGTCATCACCTGTTGGGTGACGCTACGTAATACTACGTTAGGGTCTTCGCCATCCATACTGGAAGGTCCTGCTTCATCACCTCTCGCACTCGTGTTACTATTCCCCAGATCCATGCTGTAAAGGGAACAACTAGTCTCAACATACAATAACTATCAAACAACCAATACACCGCTATAACTCATAAATTATTCTTCTACGACCATTAATCTCCACATCCTCAATCACCATTTAAGATCCAGTCCTACCACTCTGAAACAAGACCCAACGATAGTATCCATGGTTTTCCTAAAATCATCACCCCAGGAAAAGCACAGAAACAACCCTAATACCCATATCCCTAAGCCGCAAGATAGAACTCAAAATTCTCATCTCATCCTCTAACAATAACTGACTCGTTTCCAATATACTCGTCTCTTATTTTCCTCAAAATCCATTCTTATACTCTAGTATTCTATTCTGCTATTTACTAAATTCTGCAGAACCTAGCAACCTAGGCTCTGATACCAAACTGTGATGCCCCGCTTTTTCATACCATTTTTTTTTTAAATAGCAAATATTCATCAACCATCACATTGGCCACGTCAACAATTCTGATACCACTTAAATGACCCGACCCGCATTAGGTACCGGGTAAATAGACAATTTATTTATATTAACCTAACAGCGGGAGACATAATGTACATACCATTCATAATACAACACATATAGTATCAATATACATATACACACATTTATATCATACCTAAAAACAACACAGCTCTAGGGGGATTACACCTCCCTAGTCCAAAATTTACCCAGTATAT